>NW_026414594.1:2747-6517 GCF_001194135.2 Octopus bimaculoides | reverse complement strand
AATCCCTAACCCTTAATAAAATATGGGAAAAGCTGGAGATGAATGTTTTGAAAACATTCTGAACTATCTTTCAGAATGGTTTACTTTTCAATGAAATGTCATTTTGTTATTTTTCATGTTTTTATTCAATTTATCTGCAATTTTCTTGTATCAGATGGATAACCCACCCTCCATTTACAGCAAGTAGCGAGCATCTCGTTTTTTACCCGTGTGCTAAATTTGACTACTTACGACTAACACGGGCACATGCGCAAATTTGTGACATGCATACTCCCAGAACTCGGATCCACACTTCTCCAGTAGTGCCAAATTTTGAAACTGAGTTTGCACCCCCTAAGCAAATTTTGTTCCCTGGCCACTGGACAGACAGACAGACAGATATGTTTCTTAATTAGCCACACAGGGCCGAATACAGAGGAGACGAAATACAATGTAGAGCTTTTCTTTTGGGGGAAGAAAAGGCAGGGGGATAAAATTCCGATCAATAGTGATCGTGTATCACAGAAATGTCATAAATGTAAAAGGGAAAACGGATTAATTTTTATCTGTGGAAAGAAAAACCTACGCAAAAGACCACGGTAACCTTGGGCAATAATATCACACAAAAAAAAAAACGCATTACAGTAAATGAGTCTCTTTTTTTCCTTTGTTTTCTGGTTCATAGGATTATGCTCAAGGTGGCTCTGTCATTCACCCGTGTCATCCTGTCTACATTCACCCATCTTTTTTTGAAGCATCCACTAGACAAGACTTCCCTCTCTACTCTCACCTTCCTCTTCCAGTGATACTTGAAGAGGCTGATGAGAGATTGATCAGCGAGGAAAGTGTTTGTCTCTAGACCTTTCAGACGCGGGCCTTGTGCCTAGAATAGACAAGTATATTGACGATAGACTCGCCTGATAAATCGACTCGTCCCACACGCGATAGCAGTCATTCGACACAGGTCCACAGGTCGGAAATGGTTGGACACTGTACGAGTGCACGGAGAATGGTTTCGTTGCTCTGACGATATCTCGGGCAGGTTGGCCCTGTGTTTCACGAGCCATGCCTGTAGAGCCTATCCCGAATGGGTAGCGCTTCTCGATAGCACTGCCAGGCCAGAGATCTCTGGAAGTTGTCCATAGGTTCTTGCTCAAAAGTCATCTTGAACCGGCAGGTCAGGCATTCCTCGTCGACACCCAGATTCACCCTGAGATCATCGTCATACCTCCCCTCGACTAATCCCCTAGAGAATGCTTTGGTTGTAATGCAGTCGCTCAAGGTCAACCCAGGATGGCATAGTTGCCCAAGAGCAATGCGAAACTCGCTGAGCCATTCGCCCTTCCTTGGCCTCTTTTTGATTCATGACTACAGGTTGGTCATGGAGATGAGCTGCGAGAAAGCACACCTCACAAATGGCAACCACACCTTTTCACTGTCGCAGTCTCATCGCGTGTCTGCATAACATCAACCAGGGCTCCTTTTAGCAGATGTTGGCAGCAGACAGATCGCCTGACCATCGGAACACTGCCCTTCCACAAGAAGCGGAAGAGGATGCATTCCAGTTTGGTGATGGTAGGGTCAGGACAAGGCACGATGGTCAGACGGTAACAGATGATGGACGCGATGTACGTGTTCGCCACCTATTAGGGACAGCTTCCTCTCAGCCCATTGCCGGGCAAGAGTGGCCACCCTACTCGTTATCTCATCCTGGTTCTTCTCATTTTGGAGGTCCAGACCAAAACAGACCCCGAGCAACTCGACCGGCCCGTCGGTCCAGCATCAAACAGAGGAGGCGCTGTTTTGGATGGCATGGGCTTGCTTCCCCAGGTACCGAGCTGCAAGCCCACTGACTTTTCCCAGTTGATTTTCGCTCCTGTTGTTGCTTCATAGTCTTTCAGCATCTCACCGATTAGCTCAATGTAGTTGGGGATAGACACTGTAATGGTGACATTGTCTGCGTATGCAGACATGCTCATCCTACATCCCAATTCTCGTGGGATGCGCCTCAGCATTGCTAGCTTCCACAGTAGTGGCTCGCGGGTTAACACGTACAGAAGCAACCAGACGGACTGAACGTGCAATGTCGAATGGTCTCAATAGATGCCCATTCACGCGAATTACTGATTGGATGCCTTTGTATAGGGCAACGATCCAGCTGCGGAAAACGGGACCGAACCCAGCCGCTCTGAGGACAGCCTTCAAGTATTGATGGTCTACTCTATCGAAAGCTTTAGATTGATCCAAATTGATCAGTGCCCCACCCATGCCAGGTTCCTTAGCCACACTCCCTATGATGTAGCGCATGAAGTGAAAGTTGTCATGGATGCTCTGAGCCAGCACAGCGCATGTTTACGCCTTGTCCACCAGTTTCTCGATGACAAGTACCAACCTCTTGGCTAGCACCTTGGCCAAAATTTTAAAGCCTACATTGAGGCCAAAAGTTATCTACTACGTCCCCGCTGTTTGGATCTTTCTTTGTTGTGCTTCCGGCACCCGGGCCTCTTGTACGGCTCCATTACCATCGTTTCTTAGAGCATGCATCCTAGCCCTGACGATGCACCTTTCGTGTTTGGCAGGCAAGCAGGCAGGCAGACAGACAGACAGACAGACAGACAGACAGACAGACAGACAGACAGCTGGATGGACGGACGGACAGATGGACAGACAGATAGATAGATTTGTGACCCTGGGAGATTTGGTTGCTATTTCTGACTGTAGGTCTAGAAATACATCAATCATTCATACATCAGATCTCCCTCTTTCTGCTTCACTCTATAATTTCTCTCTCTCTCTATCATCCCACAGAATCACACCAAGATCTTGCTATTCTTTCTAGCATATCAAATGTCACAGTTTAATTGATCTGTTACACTTCATTAGTTTTTCGTGACATAAAGGGCTTATAAACAGAAGTTAATTTCAGAAGTATAGTAAATCGGAGGATCCTTTGGCTGCTATTTCAGGCAGCTCTACCTATCATTTATTGCCTCATACACACCCAAGACACTAGCCTATAATGCAGATCTTTGCTTCAGACAGAACAGAGTTTGATGTGTGGTTTTAGGGGATTTGACTGCTATTTCTAGAAGATATATTTATACAACTATATATTGTTGTTGTTGTTGTTATAGTATGTGTGTGTGTATATAAGTCATTGTTGAAGCAGAATCGTTCATGTGTTGGAGAAAATGTTTTAACACAATTTCATCCTTCTTCATGTTGTGAGTTCAATTCCTGCAGAGGGTGAGTTTGCCTTTCATTGTTCTGGGGTCGATAAATTAAGTACTAGTCAAGTATTATGGTCGATGCAATCAATTAGCTGCTTCACTAGCATTTAGGGGCATTTGGCTGCTATTTCTAATGGCTCTAGCTATTTTTCATGTTTCGCACCCAATTCAAATGTTGAAATATCGTCTTTCTACTGGACTTTATTTCTATTATTAGATTTGTAAGGAGTGAAATGGCACCACCACTCCTTATCTTGGTTCACTCTAAGCAGCCCTGCAACGCAACAGGAATGTCACGTACACATGGTAGAATTAGATAAAGTACCATTAACTCTTTCTCTCTCTCTCTTTCAGCAGATTAAATTTATGTTGTTGACCAACGACTTTTCTTATCAGCAGAACAAGATACACACACACACACACACACACACACACACACACACACACACACACACACATGCACAGTAAGGGTGCATGTACAAGTTCACATGGTCTACAAGAAATAGCAACCAATTTTCCCCTAATCACACTTATCATATAACATATTAGATAGTGTAGTTC
>NW_026414594.1:0-2737 GCF_001194135.2 Octopus bimaculoides | reverse complement strand
TATATACCAACGAGATGGTCATGGTTGAGATGCATTTTATCATGTCTGCTCAATAAACGGTGACCTGGTTCTAGCTGTGGCTGTATAGTAAGAAATTTGTTTCCCATTTGAATGTATGGAAATATTGAGCTAATATAATGTTTGCTTCTCGTGCCTAAACACTGTAATATATATATAGAGGGTGGGGTGGTGGGAGGAATGAGGTGTTTTTACTGCATTTTTGACTTTGAGAGGCAAAAATGTAATTCTTACACCTGTTCACTACCTTACAAGAACGACATCAGCTAAGCAAATGGCCTTCCCAAATGGCATTAAAAATATTATCACATAATTGGTTCATTAGTTCAGAAAATTATCACCATTCTCTTTTGAGGATATAAAAGACTAATTTGACTGGAGCAAAATGATTAAGCTGAGAGGAAGTGAATTTGCTGCTTTATTTCCCCAGAAAACAGACTCAGACAAGTTAATATCCATCCTTAGACATGAGAAAGGTTTGAAATGCAAAACAAAAAAGAAATTAAATACTATCTAGGTCAAATGAAAGAGGATCAAAAGAAAAATTGCACACGATATGAAATGAATGAACCTCGACGAAATAAGAAAAACCTCACCGGAAACATTCTCTGTAGCTTCTTCAGAATTTTCTGGGATGTTCACTTCGTGATATATTTAAACACGATACGATTAAAGAGAAGAAATCATTGAATTTAGACATTACTCATTTTACACCATTTTAGACATCAGTTTTTGAAACTTAAGCATCATCAAATTAGACATTAATGTGGGAAAAGAATTGAGTTGGATTCCAACAGAGAAAAGAATATTAATTATTAAACCACAAAAATTACCCAGTTATTTCATTAACAGCCTTAATTACCAAAAGCTGAGGAAAAATGTATTGGAAAAAATGGTACCTGTCTCCTGACAATGTTCCAAACTCTCAACTTCAACAACAACAACAATAACAACATCCCTGCTGACCAATCTTCACTCCTGAAGATGATGTAACAGTACAAAATAATGATGCAATACTTGCAAGGTAATGATTTCAGTCAGGTAGGGAGAAAATAACGAGAACCCAGATGCCAACCTCTTCAAAAGCATGGTTCTACATGCAATACGCCATGCAGGTGAAATGTGGATGATGCTGGGAATCTCGTTGAGAGATCTCATCTGAAACAAGCAGGTCAGGCAAAGAACTGGAATGAAGGACATTATCGCAGAATACCGTCTGAACAAACAGAGATGAGCTGCACATGTTGCACGGTGCACCAAAAAATGCAAAACTGACCTCACCTGCATTTGAACTCAAAATGTTGAGAGCCAGAATAGATACAAAAGCTATTTTGTCCAACTTCCTTAAGACTCTGCCAAGAGAACTTTCCCTTGTTGCAATCATTGAAACACTTTGAAAAGAATTTTTATTTTAATCTTAAATTTTGAATATAAATGTAATTGTTCTGGTGTGGAAAGAATTTGGCTTCTGAATATATATATATATATATATATATATATATATATATATATATATAAAGGTTGAGGGGTATATATATATGATGGACTCTCCTGTTGCGGGGTCATTGTGTTTGTCGCCCACCACTGCTTGACAACTGGTGTTGGTGTGTTTACATCCCTGTAACATAACAGTTTGGCAAAATACCCGATAAGAATAAGTAATGAAGTTGAATCTTTCAACTAAAAACTCTTCAGGACACTGCCCCAGAATGGCCTCAGTCTGATTACTGAAACAAGTAAAAGATAACAGATATATATGACCTTATAGTCTTGTTGTTAATGTTGGTTTCGGGGCACCAATTCCAAGGGGTTTTATTTCAGAAAATCGACCCCTACATATTCGCTCAGTCTCTTGTCTTGAAGCACAAACCACACATATTTTCCAAAAGAAGTCTTTACAAAAAATATCTAATATATTCGTAATTCATTCAATAAAGACAGATTATTACATATCGGTTTCAAGTTATCTGACTACAAATCAATTTTAATTCTAATTGTAAGGAATCCGGAACCTCTTCAGGACACATCAACAATTGTTTAAAAAACACGTAGATCGATTTTGTTATCTTGCATTTCATCAAATCTACTTCCAAGTTTCTTCAAGACTTTCAGACTTGTCAGTGTATTCCTTTTTTGATTCAGAATTTTGTTCACTCAATTTCGGAAAATGTGTGAAACACTTCTCAATTGTGTGACAAGCAAACGAAGCATCGATTCAAAGCTTTTGATATGAGAAAGCAAACTGGTTATTTTCTGATTGGAGCCTTGTGTACTCTCACATTTATTGATGCTTTTCTATATTTTCTCCCCCAAAACACATTTTCTGGAATGATGATGCCAAAGTAACACACGCGTGGTCCATTACTGGGATTATAATAAGTTAAGACGAAAGAAAAAATGGTAATTTAGATTTTTATTCGCATCCCAACCAAGCGAAGCCGTGTATGCGTGTCTAAGAAAGAAAAGAAAACCATTTTCTAAGAGAAAAGGATAATCTCAAAAGAAATCCTCTTTTACATAAACTCTTATTTAAATCACTGTGGATAAATCCCAGCAATAATAATCTTCTCAGGCTCTCCAATATTTGACAATTATATCAAGAGAAAGAATCGGGGCCAGGAAGTGGGGCTAAAAATAATAATCATACATTTAAAAAATATTCTTTTTAGTTTTTATAAGATAAATGTGTTTCTGAGGGAAAATATTGAAAAACATCAAT
>NW_026414593.1:0-220 GCF_001194135.2 Octopus bimaculoides | reverse complement strand
GTGTGTGTGTGTATGTGTGTGTGTATGTGTGTGTGTATGTGTGTGTGTTTCTATGTATGTATGCCAGGTATATAGACCTGCGTGTGCAGGGGTGATAATACATACAGATACACATATATATGGGTGTACGTATGTACATATACATATGAGTGCGTGTTGTATGTGTAGGCGTTGATGTGTATAAATATCTATATACATGTTTAATATATGCATGTGTATA
>NW_026414592.1:0-283 GCF_001194135.2 Octopus bimaculoides | reverse complement strand
CTGTGCTTACGTCCGCATAAACTAGCGTTTCGACAAAACAGACAGATAGAATAAGTACTAGGCTTTAAAACATAAATCCTGGGGTCGATTTGTGTGACTAAAACTTTTCGAGGCAGTGCCCCATCATGGCTGCTGTCAAATGACTGAAATATGTAAAAGATAATAGATTCGCAAAATAATTCAAATAAAAATTCTAGCTCATCAGAGCATCAAGACATCGTGGTTACATTAACAGTTCAGCTCTCGAAATGCCCGTGATTCTATGGAAATAAATAAATAAATA
>NW_026414591.1:0-505 GCF_001194135.2 Octopus bimaculoides | reverse complement strand
ATAGAAACATCCCCTTCATCAGCTGCCACCATTAAAACTCCGGCGTTTGTGTGTGTGTGTGGGGGGTACATGTGTGCATGTGTGAGCATCGGTGTGTATAGGGAAGCATTTGTGTATCATGTAACTAATATATAAGCCATAATTAGATGAAATGAGTTTCATTAAAGTTCACTATACGTAACATTTTCAAAGACATGTGTATTTTGTCTACAATATATTCCCTGGAGGATATTATTGAGGTCACTTCGTTCGGAATAACAGAGAAGATGATGTCGCTGACTTGTAATATTTGAAGATTTCTACAACCAAGAATTCAAGATAATTCCACCTTGAGCAGTTCTTATTTGCGTGTTTTTTTAAATTTCAAGTGGCGACATCTATGTTTTATAACTGGGTCTGTGTACATATGTATGTGTGCACATAAGTGTGCACACACACACACACACACACACACACGCAAAAACACACGTATGCATATGTAGGTATGCATATATGTATATATATA
>NW_026414590.1:0-215 GCF_001194135.2 Octopus bimaculoides | reverse complement strand
ATTTTATATGGCATATTCATGGATATTTTACATGGTATATTCACAGATATTTTATATAGTATATTCACAGATATCTTATATGGCATATTAATAGATATTTTATATGGTATATTCACTGATATTTTATATGGTACATTCATAGATATTTTATATGGTATATTCAGTTATTATATATGGTATATTCATAGATATTTTTATAAACACACGCGCACACA
>NW_026414589.1:0-307 GCF_001194135.2 Octopus bimaculoides | reverse complement strand
GTCAACTTTGTCTTTCATCCTTTCGGGGTCGATAAATCAAGTACCAGTTACGTACTAGGGTTGATCTAATCGAATGACCCCCTCCCCCCAAATTTCGGGCTTTGTGCCTAGAGTAAAAAAGAATTGTTAGCAAACCGGGCGAAATGCTTAGCAGTATTTCGTCTGCCGCTACGTTCTGAGTTCAAATTCCGCTGAGGTTGACTTTGCCTTTCATTTTTGTCAGGGTCGATTAAATAAGTACCAGTCAAGTGCTGGGATCAATGTAATCGACTAGTCCCCTCCCCCAAATTTCAGGCCTTGTGCCTAT
>NW_026414588.1:0-319 GCF_001194135.2 Octopus bimaculoides | reverse complement strand
GTGTGTGTGTGTGTGTGTGTGTGTGTGTGTGTGTGTGTGTGTAATCTTGGATTTATTTTTTGAAGTGTTTGGTTAAATGAATGAGAGCGTTAATAAAAATTTTATCCAAAATTCTGACTGCCTTCCTATTCTCCATATATGTATATATATTTATTAATAAGGGTAGAAATTGATATTAATCAATTAAAACCAGTGGTCTAGCATATTAAAAAAATCCGAAGATTAAAATTATATTACATACAAAAATAAGAGGAAAGACCATTTGTCTCGCCCTTTTACAGTCTGTTGTGTCGCTAAATTTTTACTGAGAACATATTTT
>NW_026414587.1:0-292 GCF_001194135.2 Octopus bimaculoides | reverse complement strand
TACCTTTCGGTGACACTCTCCCTTCATTTTCTGTTCTTATTTCTGGTGTTACTATCTCATCTTCCTGCTCTTTTCGCCTCTTCTCATTCTTGCTTGTTGAAGGCTCTGGCTTTTGCATTTGATATTTCGTAACTTCTATTTCTATTTTGTCTTTCTTTGCCGCTTTTTTCTTCTTCTTTGGTGGTTATTCACCGTTTCCTTTCTTTTCAACCTCAGTGACTACTACTTCCTTTTCTGTTACTTCGTTTACTTCTTCTTCCTGACACTCCTCCACCACTTGTTCTTGCTTCTG
>NW_026414586.1:0-670 GCF_001194135.2 Octopus bimaculoides | reverse complement strand
ACACACACACACACATTTCACTGTGACTTATCTCAAGTTTCCACCCACTTTACTTCTTATCGCTTACAATAATAGCGTGGCGATTAAATTTGTTGTCACAAGTGTGATATAGATAATCTCTTAATTTATTTCGATAATCGTTATCGATAAAAAATCCATATCCATTTAGATTTTTACCGTTAATGGATTAGTCAGCAGTGGAAGAACCGAGCCCATAACACTTTTTTTTTCAGGGTTTCCACGACTGGATGGTGGAGTAGAAAGGAAGGAATTTCTTCTCAGAACCCAATGTCCAGTTTATAACGGAACGATGTATTAAGTTTACCATAAAAAGCGTGTTTTGGAATAATTGCACTTCGAAGTTCCATACATTATGGGGAAGAAAAAGGAGTAGTTTCCTCGCCCGCACCACCTAATTTTTCAAGCATTTATTAAAGCGGTGAGCGACAGTTCTTCCAGCTCTTTTGTTTCTGGTATCTAATGCTGCCTTTAATTCCATCAGGGGTCAATCAAATGAAGTACCAGTTAGGTACTGAGGCCAGTGAAATCAACCTCCGCTCCCCTCAAAATTGCTACTGACTTAGAGCCAAAATTAGAAAATATATTTTAATATTCATGTATTTCCGCCGAGGTCGACTTTGCCTTTCATCCTTTCGGGCTCGATAAATTA
>NW_026414585.1:0-465 GCF_001194135.2 Octopus bimaculoides | reverse complement strand
GAGAGAGAGAGAGAGAGAGAGAGAGAGAGAGAGAGAGAGAGATTATTTCATGAAAAGAGAATTCCAAAATTCAGAATGAAATACATTCACCTCTCACTATGTTTAGATAATTTTTATCTGACTATGCATTTATTTATATTAACAATACGTTGCAATGTATTTCATTCATTATATAATTGTTCTTATCTTACACATGAGGTACGTAGATTTTGAAGTGCGTGTTTTAGACTTATGTGTTTTTCAATGACATCATCATATGATTACAACTTAGGTTCAAGACCAGTACACGAATTCTTTTCACTAATATTGTAGAGGGATTAATAAAGGAGCTTCTGAGTTGTTACTTAACCTTATCAATTTAGCAGAACGTTAAACAAATGGCCTTTCAGCTTAGCATTGATATCGTCTGAAGGCGGTGGAGACGCAATGGCCCAATGGTTAGGGCAGCGGACTCGCGGTCATAGG
>NW_026414584.1:0-536 GCF_001194135.2 Octopus bimaculoides | reverse complement strand
TATATACATATATATATATGTATGTATGTAAGTATATATATATATATATAAATATATGTATCCACATATTTATGTATGTATTTCTGTACGTATGTATGTACGAATCTATGTTTATGTATGTGTTTATATACGTATGTATTTATGTACGCATGTATGTAGATGTATGTATGTATATGAGTACATATATGTGTATGTATTTGTGTGTGCGTGTATGTATATGTGTGGGTGTGTGTGTGTGTTTGTGTGTATAAGACCAACAGTAAGTGTAACCCTTGTTTCATCGAGAGACTTTATGAGAAATAAAAGCGACATTATGAGAGAAAACGAGGGAAAAATTATTATTAAAAAACCACACACAATCACAATTGTTGAATTATGTAATAACTTCCCTATGGTCTCTACACTTGTATTTTTGTTGGAAATATGTCTGGTAGCCGCAGCAGCAGCGTGTCAGAAGTATATTTATGTATGTGTTTGATTTAACATAAAATATAACCACATAAAATAGCAGAGAAAATTATTTTATA
This sequence comes from Octopus bimaculoides, assembly GCF_001194135.2. Taxonomy (NCBI): domain Eukaryota; kingdom Metazoa; phylum Mollusca; class Cephalopoda; order Octopoda; family Octopodidae; genus Octopus; species Octopus bimaculoides. The sequence continues at coordinate 9 of NW_026414584.1, read as the reverse complement.
TATATATAT
>NW_026414583.1:0-496 GCF_001194135.2 Octopus bimaculoides | reverse complement strand
GATAGATAGATAGATAGATAGATAGATAGATAGATACGTGCATACATAAACACTGCGTACATGCTTTCATATAAATGAGTAATATCTTTATTTGACGTTAGAAGCTATCGGACAGTCAGAAGTTCACACAATAATAATATTCATATCTAAATATCTAAATCAAATTGGTTTTGTTAATGGCCAGTGACAGTAGATCAGAAATGTTTTTCAAATATTTTGAAAATATTTATGGTACTAGCTGACTTTTTTTTCTGCAGCTGCACCAACTACTTTATTTAAAATAGCAATCTACCTTTTAGTCCTCAACAGGTTTTCACTACTAAAATATAATCGCAATTCAAACCATTTTATACTGATTTAACACATTGATTGCATATACATATTACATTTCGCACACAACCTTATAAACACACACACACACACACATATGTTCAAACTTATATATATATATATACATGAATATGTATATATTTAGCCATTTATGTGTGTATATATA
>NW_026414582.1:0-323 GCF_001194135.2 Octopus bimaculoides | reverse complement strand
TATATATATATATATATATATATATATATGTATGTATATATTCTTTTATTTGCTTCAGTCATTTGACCACTCCCATGCTGGAGCACCGCCTTTAGTCTGTGTAGTATGTTTATATATATTTATGTATATATATATAAATACACACACACATATACTTGTGTATATATATATGTATATATACAAACAGTTATATATACATATATATATTTCATAAATTTTTCATCCTCATACTGCTTCATTTCATTTTTGCTTATATTTTATGATTATTTATTTTTATTCTTGTATTCATTATTTTGCCTTTTTTGTGTTATTGGTGAAGTTTT
>NW_026414581.1:0-225 GCF_001194135.2 Octopus bimaculoides | reverse complement strand
TGATAGTGCTGATGAATGTGATGATTTTATTTTGTTTATTCCATTTCTAGTTCCAACCATTCAAATGTTCTATGATGATGATGATGATGAGGAAGACGTCATTTTTAAAGACACAAATCTATTTTACTGACACCAGCATTTTGTAATCATCTTTTTCCTTTCATTCTTTGTTTTTTGTTTTTGTTTTTTTTTCTGACCAGGGAAAAATTAGATGACCAAGCTGAC
>NW_026414579.1:0-749 GCF_001194135.2 Octopus bimaculoides | reverse complement strand
AGGTATAGCTTTCAGATGTAGTAATAATATAAATGTGAAAACAAATATTTCCACGTCTACACAACTGTACACGTCCCGTCATAAAAACGATTTCCCCATAACTTTCTGAAAAATGTGTTTTTTAATGAAATTTTCTGCAAATGTCTTTGATATGTGATTAAGTTACGTGTAGCTTACGATTATATCGGAAATTGATGTAGCAAAACAATGTGAATGTTGTATATTTTATGCACCTTAACTTCTTTTCTTCATGTTTCTATCCAGATTATATCTATGTCGAAAAAAAAAAATCACTTTTGAGGACCATCCTTTACGTTAAGGAATTTGTTAAATGAAATTTTTCAGAGTTAGAGGCATAATTTGACTGTGACATCCTAGATGAGGCACCTACCTTATATCCAGGGACAAAGGGTAAGAGCATCTGGTCTCTTCCCATCACTTCTGGATAATCTTGTCTGCCCCAGAACTGAGGGGATATTAACCCAAGCCAGAGCCTGCTTAATGGTTAAGTTTAACTCAGTGTGATGAGCAAAATGACCAGCATTTTAGGCAGCAACACTAACTGTGAGGGCCTGTGGAGTTGAGGTGCCTACCACAGCGACGTTTCAGTGGCACCACACACACACATTCTGGTTGCATATGGTGTCACAAATTCTTTTATATACATCAGTTGTTTGACTGTGGCCATGCTGGAGCACCGTCTTTAGTCGAACAATTCGACCCCAGGACTTATTCTTTGTAAGCCTAGT
>NW_026414578.1:0-230 GCF_001194135.2 Octopus bimaculoides | reverse complement strand
CACTGGCCGATAAATTTCTTAATGTCTGCCTCACGTGGTCTTGATGTCGCCACACTTCTTTACGGAGAATTCTGTTTCATTCTCTGATGTAAATTTTGCTCTTGTAAGTTGTCTTTTAAGGTTTTTTTCCTGGCATTTACTATTTCGCAGGCAGTTTTTGTCTGTCAGTTTTCTCATTTTGGGGCTCCGTAAGAGTATTGGTAGGTTTGATTGTATAAATTTTTTTCTTC
>NW_026414577.1:5835-6250 GCF_001194135.2 Octopus bimaculoides | reverse complement strand
GTTGGTTAGCTCGGCACCAGAGTTTGTTTTCAAAGGATATAAGTGTTTTGTGTGCGTTAAGTATTATGTTGATTTCTAGTAGGGTTATGTTAGTAAAATTCCTAGCAAAAAGAATAGTCTTAATTAGAAGTTTAGGAGAGATAGAGGAGTAGTAGTATTTATGTCGAATTGAAGGAAGAAAAATGAATTTTTGTTATCTAGGGTGTGAAACCATGTAATGACCTCCCCGGTATGGTACCACAGATTTGCATTTAATTTTGTCCAGAATATTTTTGCTAACTCTTCCGAAGTCGGATTTGGTAGGGCATATTAGGCATATTGAAGGTTTGGTGATAAAATCCTTCTTGTGATCTTTGAGGTTGAAGTGTGGAGGTGCTATATATATATATATATATATATATATATATATATATAT
>NW_026414577.1:3262-4797 GCF_001194135.2 Octopus bimaculoides | reverse complement strand
TGCACACACGAATATGCAAATTTTACTTGAAAGGTGCCTGCTTGGAGAGGAAGGTGCAGGCTGCCGTTTTGCACACCAAAGACCCCGCCACATAAACATGAAACAGGGCAGAAACCACCTGCCAAAAGGAAAGGACTACGCACCACATACCCCAAAACGGAGGTACGCAGATGTAGTGCATGCTACAAACCAGACCTATCAACAACATGTTGAAAGGGCAGCTGCTGAACAACAATCTTTTTTATGCATGGTACAAAAGATGTTACAGCAACTGACCTGGCTACAATCTCACAGATGGGATTATCCCCAATACACAAGACCACCACAGCAAATAGACCCAAGGTGGGCACCACTGGCAACAACACACACATCACATCGGTGTTCTTACTGAACATCAGAGGACTGTTAACACTTAGTAACAGAACAAAAATCTCTTTCTTGAGAGACCTTGTTGCTTGCAATCAAGCCTTATGCATAGCACTTACAGAAACACAACTGAAACCAGATATAGGAAATGCATAAATACACATACCACAGTATGTTGTATTACGGACCGACAGGAAAGAAAGGAGTCATGGTGGAGTTGCTACGTACATCCGCAAAGACCTCACACTCTAGGTCCTTTTGTCACACTCAAATTCAGTATGTGACACACTAATTGTACATATAAGACAACTCAGTGTAGTTATATGTGCTACATATCGCCCTCCAGATGCACCAAATCATGTAGGCAAGTTTGAAGACTGCCTTACAAAAATAGAAGTTCTAGTCACATTAGAACAACACATGAGTGTACTTCTCATGGGAGACTTCAATCTGCTCAATGTCTGAGGGCCTTTCTCTCCCAGGAATAATGCAATACCAACAAGGACAGGTGAAGTCCCTCCTGAACCTCACCAACACTTTGTACATGGAACAAATAGTACTCCAACCAACCAGGGCAGGAAACATACTGGATCTCTGCTTCACAAATAATATGGATCTCATCCATAATGTGAAAGTGACACCAACGCTACTCTTGGATCACAACGTGGTAGAGCTGACCATGTATGGACCAAAGTAAACCATGGACATGCAGCCTGCAAGAAACTCTCAGAATCTTTCCAATTTGAACTTCCATAAAGCAAACTGGAAACAAATTGAGAAAGAAATCCTCAAACAAAACTGGCCTAAATGTCTCTCTTCACCGGACATCGACATGAAACTTAAGCAATTCATGTCTGTAATGCAAGTCATATGCTACAAATGTGTCCCGGAGAGAAAGGCCACTGTACACAAGAACAAAATCCCCAGGGAGAGGAAAATTCTTATGAGACGGCGTACAAAAGTTTCAAATCGCCTAAACAAACAAATTGAAAGCAGTGAAAAGTCCCACCTGAAAATACAACTGCTGGAGATTGAAAAAAATCTGCAACTTTCCCATGAAAAAGAAAGAGCAGACAAAGAAGCCTGGGCTATAGACAATATAAAATCTAACCCCAGAGCTTTCTACAAGTTTGCCAAAGAAACAGCTTCAGTGCACTGCAGGATAGGGT
>NW_026414577.1:0-1005 GCF_001194135.2 Octopus bimaculoides | reverse complement strand
ATATATATATATATATATATATATACATATACACACACATATATGTATATATTCAAAATAAGCAACAAGGATATTCAAGGTTACTGCAGTACGATCATTTCATGCTACTCCATTTATTTAAGCAATGTGAGCATTACATTAAATGTAAAATGCAGAGCAATCTTCAGTTGCACAAAGATACAGAAAACTTACTCAAATTTCATTTCAGTAGAAGGACATATTACTGTTGTAACTACATTTAAACAATCCAAGTGGGAAGGAAGAATACAAAAAACCATTTTGACTTAGCCAAAACAAACAGGCTTAGCATTCCTTGCCATCGAACACAGTAAACTACCAGAATAACCGACTTTGGAGTGTATCTGGCTCTGTCAAGGGCAGACTCATAAATCAATGTCAAAATCCACAGTCAGTTATGGTTTGGGCAACTGTGACAGCCATTGGGAAGTCTTCCCTTGTTTTTGTGCCCTCAGGTGTTAAAATTAACACCCAGTGATACATTAGCAACATTCTGGAAGCTGAACTGCTTCCATGGGCTAATGAGCACTTTGAAGGTGCACCTTGAAGCCTCCAACAGGACTTGGTACCATCCTACAGCTCCAAACAGATACAACACTGGATTCAGAAAAAACATTCCATCGCTCATAGGCAAGGATGTATGGCCTCCAAGAAGTCCATTGGATTTTTCTGTTTGGTCCATGTTAAAGACAATCACTTCTCATGCTTCACTCAATGCTCTGAAGTCAAAATTGCACCAAATGGGCTTTGATTCCACAAGAACAGCTGCATGCCACATGTGAAGCATTCATACCTAGACTCAATGACATGATTCGAAACAAAGGTGGTCATATCGAATAAATGTAGTAGTGTCATAATTGTATTTCCTTTACCATTGCATTGTAACACTTCAACCCAAAATATAACAATATTTCACTTTGGCAAAATTGAAAAAAGTTGGTTGCCTTAATTTTGAGACACCCTGTATATATGTATGTATATATATAT
>NW_026414576.1:0-303 GCF_001194135.2 Octopus bimaculoides | reverse complement strand
ATATATATATATATATTGTGTTTGTGTATATATATGTATATATATACGTAGACATATATGTATATACACGTATATATATATATACATGTATATATATATGCACACCCGTTTATATATATATATGTATATATATGTGTACACTTATATATATATATATATTCATATATGTGTGTGTATGTTGGTGTGTGTCTGTGTGTATACTTATTGATAGGCATATTCATATATTCATATACTTATATACCTACATACACACATATATATATATATATATTTATATATGTGTGTGTATATATATATATATAT
>NW_026414575.1:0-226 GCF_001194135.2 Octopus bimaculoides | reverse complement strand
TGAAAAATTAGCACATTAATAATGAAGTTAGGAGAGCTCATTTGTTAGAAGTGATCTCTCTTTTTCACACACTAATCATTTATTCATGGGGCTTGCATATATCTTCACTATTTCACATGATTTTTTTTTTTATTTTAAAAATGGTGGTTACTGTCACAAGTAAATAAGACAAACTAAAATTTTCATAAGTGGCACACATATTCAGAAGAGAGATTTCTATACATTT
>NW_026414574.1:0-566 GCF_001194135.2 Octopus bimaculoides | reverse complement strand
ACCTGTGTATAATTTTTTTTTTTTTGCTCTCATCGTGAGTTCTTTCAATGGGCCGAGGACTAGAAGTGTTTAAATAATAAAAGTTTATTTGATTTATATGCCAAACCAACTGGAAGTCCAGTAAATAGGTGAATTTTAAATGTAGATCACTAACTATACCATTTGAACTAATATAGATCACAGGTTATACCTGGAACCCAATGATGCTTTTTTAAAGAGTTAATTGGAGTATCGGTTAGATTCAGTGTGTACGGTAATTTTTTTCAAATATATATTCTAGAAACTTTATCATTATGAACCTTTTCAAAAGAAAGTATTGAATAGCAGTGCCCCGGCATGGCCGCAGCCTCAAGGCTGAAAAATAGAAGAATAATAGAATCGTATATTTGTTGGAGTATCAGAATAGCTGGCTTACATAAATCGGAATTTCTCCGATTTTTCCGGCAGTTCCTCACGATTCAAAGTGTCTCAAATTACTCTCGAGCGGAGCTTCTTTAAAATAAGATTAATTATTTCTGTGTGTTTCTTAAATGGCTTATAAACACCTTCCACGCTGCAATTATTTT
>NW_026414573.1:0-416 GCF_001194135.2 Octopus bimaculoides | reverse complement strand
TATATTTGCATGTATGTATGCATATATAATGTACACACACACGTATCTGTTGTCATGTATGAATGCATGTATGCATGTATTTATGTGTGTTTATTCGTGTACATGAAAAGATCCGTTGGTAAGCGTCTATAATATCATAGTCGTTGGAGACTGGGTTTTTTTTATTTGTTGCTGTTGTTGTTCTCTCATATTCTATTATTTTTTTCTCGACACACACAGCCATCAACCAACCTTAAAAACTGGAAGTTGGTCCGTACATTTGATGACGGTCGAGCAACTGTCACCCATGTCTTCAAAGACAACAACGTGTTTGCCACAGAAAAAGAAGTAAAGGTAAGTCCACGAGCCATATTATTTTGTTATAACATATATACAATATATATATACTCTTTTACTCTTTTACTTGTTTCAGTCAT
>NW_026414572.1:0-307 GCF_001194135.2 Octopus bimaculoides | reverse complement strand
AAATGATATTTTATTTTCTCTCAAAGAAAATAAAGAATGTTCTACTTTTAAAGATAAGGAATTAGGCTAATCATGACTCATTCAAGAATGTTTCATATTTCGGAGTAAATTTCTTATACGTTCTACGATAAACGTTTTGATGAGTGTTAAGGATGTCTCATGAAGCTTGTGACATTAACTGTTGACGTATGGTAGTTACAGTAAGAATGGATTTGACTAATGTCTGTGTGTATGCGTGCGAGAATGTGTAATATATATATACCTACATACATACATACACACACACACACACACACATATATATATA
>NW_026414571.1:0-427 GCF_001194135.2 Octopus bimaculoides | reverse complement strand
AAACAATTCTAACTGCTGAATTATTTGTAGCCATATTCGGTTAATGTTGTTCATATTTTAGGTAGGGTAGTATATTTTGTCATATCTGTTTCTTATAGCTCACATTTCTGTAATAACCTACTCACACACACATGCACATGTATGATTTTACTTACACATACACACACACCACACACATGTAACTTTTACACACTACTTCACTAATCTGAACTGCTTAAAATCCTGGTGATAGTTGAAGTGTATATTCCAAGGTAGGCTTAGTCATATTTATTGATACACATTAAAATCTGAATTTTAAAATTACTTTTTTTATACTCCACATGTCTCTCTTAATTACATTTCTACTTTTTTAACATTTCTACTTATAAACTACTTGATGATATATTTATAATATGGCATATTTATGTATACATACATACATACATAC
>NW_026414570.1:0-307 GCF_001194135.2 Octopus bimaculoides | reverse complement strand
ATGCGTGTATATATATGTATAATGTATATATAGAGATATAAATATATACACATATGAATGAGTGTAATATATATATATATATATATATATATATATATATACACATACACACACACAAGCACAAACACACTCACATATATATATATATATGTATATATATATATATAGAGAGAGAGAGAGTGAGATAAATATATACATATATATGTGAGTGTAATATATATATATATATATATATATGAATATATATGCACATACATATACGTTTGTTTACACACATAGACACACTCGCACACCGACACATATACAT
>NW_026414569.1:0-225 GCF_001194135.2 Octopus bimaculoides | reverse complement strand
ATGCAGACATTTTTGCAGCCTGTACTGAGTGCATTTTTATTTTCTAACAAAATCTGCATGTAACATCTTTCTACATGTGACATATTTGTACATGTAGCATATCCTGTCAAGTCTGCTAAAGATTTGCAATACACAAATTGTGTCCAGTAGACCATAATTAGTTTTGGTGGTGTAGAAAGCAGTCTATCACCTAGCATAACAGCACCTCCTGGATTTTGGTTGCTG
>NW_026414568.1:0-322 GCF_001194135.2 Octopus bimaculoides | reverse complement strand
CATACATACATACATACATACATACATACATATATGTATGTGTGTGTGTGCGTGTGTGTGTATACACACATACACACTCATTCCTCGGTACTACGGAGCTCCCTATAACGGATTTCGGAAGCAGCGGATGAAATCACAGCATATCAAAAATACATCTTTACTATCCCTGGATGGTGATCGTCAATTTCTAATTTTTTTTTAACCTCCAAGGCTTCTCTCATCGTTTTTAAGTACCTAGTGCAAAAAGTATTGGCCAAAACTGGTACTGAGTCGGGGAAGAGGGTTTGAAAAAGTTCATTAATTTTCACTTTTTTTTTTTTTT
>NW_026414567.1:261-406 GCF_001194135.2 Octopus bimaculoides | reverse complement strand
ATGATGATGATGATGATGATATATATTGCCATCTTGAGAAAAGTGTTTTATTTCTAATTCTGTAGTCTTCAATTCCATAAAATGCATTATGATAATTAAAAGTATGTCAGTTTTCTTTTTTAAACAACTAATGAACTTTTGTCAA
>NW_026414567.1:0-192 GCF_001194135.2 Octopus bimaculoides | reverse complement strand
TATTTTAATAATTTTGCCTTATTTGGTAACAATTTTTTTTATTTTACTGTTCATTTTATGAGTGTCTGTTTGGTGAGGAAATTATTACCAAAGGAGGCAAAATAAGTAAAATATGGATATGGATAAGTTCAAATACAGAATAATTGAGGTTACAGTTATAAAAATAGAACATGTAGACAAATAGTAGGCTGT
>NW_026414566.1:0-249 GCF_001194135.2 Octopus bimaculoides | reverse complement strand
ATGCTTTAATCGAACATTGTAAATATAATCAAATTATTATTGTATTTTTATATCGTTAATTTTTTAATCGCTACAGCTACTTCACCCCTTTTATGTTTGTCTGTCCTTGTTCGTCTCCTCTTTGTAATGCCTTTATGGCAGATATTTATGAAATAAAGAAGCTTGCTTCCCAGCCAACCACATGGTTCAGGGTTAAGTTCCACTGCGTGACACCTTGGGCAGGTGTCTTCTACTATAGCCTCGGACCGA
>NW_026414565.1:0-276 GCF_001194135.2 Octopus bimaculoides | reverse complement strand
ACGTTCTGAGTTAAAATTCTGCTGAGGTCGACTTTGCCTTTCATCCTTTTTGGGGTTGATTAAATAAGTACCAGTTGAACACTGGGAGTCAGTGTAATTGACTCATCCCCTCCCCAAAAAACTACTGTCGTCATGGCAAAATTTGAAGCCATTATTATTATTATTATTATTATTATTATTATTATCATTGCCTTTGCACAGCTTCTAACACTGAAGATGTGCTACAGTGTCAGCTGTTCACTACCAGTGAACTAAGGTTACACCTCTTATTTTTCG
>NW_026414564.1:1187-1913 GCF_001194135.2 Octopus bimaculoides | reverse complement strand
ATGTATGTATGTATGTATGTATGTATGAATGTGTGTGTGTATGTGTGTATGTATGCATGTATGTATATAATACGTGTGTAATGTTGTGATGGAAGGCTTCCCTTGTACATGTTTGATTAGCTGTGAAAGTGGATAGCAGTTATTTTTTCAGCACCATTCTACAGAATCAGGATGGAAACCTGAACGCCGACGGCGCAGATGATGATGATGATGGTGATGATGATGACGATAACGACTATAATGGTGGTGGTGGTGCTGGTGGTGATGATGATGTCTGTGTTTGGTGTATGTGTGTAGGAAGCTATAACTATGAAATACCGTAACACTGACACACACACACAGTAGGGTGCACGCGTGTGTCAAACCGTGTGTGTGTGTGTGTGTGTGTGTCTGTGTCTGTGTGTAGGAATATTGTTATTCGCATGTCCTGAATGCGTGTGCATTCTTTTATTCTTTTACATGTTTCAGTCATTTGGCTGTGGCCATGCTGGAGCACCGCTTTAAAGGGTTCAAGTCGAACAAATCAACCCCAGGGCTTATTCTTTGTAAGCTTAGTACTTACTCTATCCGTTTCTTGTACCGAACCGCTAAGTTACGGGAACATAAACACACCAATATCGGTTATCAAGTGATGTTGTGGGGACAAACAACACAGACACAAACACAGACATATATGTATATATATACATATATATATATATATATATATATATATATATATATATA
>NW_026414564.1:0-320 GCF_001194135.2 Octopus bimaculoides | reverse complement strand
GTGTGTGTGTGTGTGTGTGTGTGTGCCTGCATGTGTGCGGGCGCGCGTATATTTGTGTGATTTTTCTTTTCTGTTTGCCTTCCATCATCGATGAACAAATCAAGTAAAAACATAAATTCGGTTAATTAATCAATCAACAGAAGGATCTATTAAGCACGCAAACCTCAATTTCGATTGGTACAACTTGCCGAACTATTTGAAACACACGTAAGCGAAATAAACATCACTGAAAATGTTTTCACCCTTTGTTTCTTTATTCTGTGTGTGTGTGAAAGTGTGTATGTATGTATGTATGTATTATGCATGTATGCATGTATGTA
>NW_026414563.1:0-397 GCF_001194135.2 Octopus bimaculoides | reverse complement strand
TGCATGTTGCATGTATCTATAATCCAGACAATCACCTCAGTAGCACTTCTTAGAAAAGAATGGTAGTGTAAAAGCGACACTTTTGAATCACCCAAAGAATGCTCGGTTATATTTCTGCTAATTTTTATAGAAGCACTCTACAAATCCAAGGCATGTGTAACAAATTCGTATGTTATAATATTCACACATTAAATAAGATGATTTGTAAATCAAATTAAAATGCCTGATGAAATGAACTGACTCTAAATTTATTATATACCATTGCATAACTTTTGATTATAATATGAAATAAATGCTGTCGCTCATTGAAACACGCATAACATTAATTTGACTTCTCTATTACTTAATTAAAACTATTTATTTATATATATATATATATATATATATATATATGTGC
>NW_026414561.1:0-424 GCF_001194135.2 Octopus bimaculoides | reverse complement strand
TATATATATATACAAGCACACTTATATCTCTATAAATATATTATCATTACATGTGTGAGTGTGTGAGCATACATTTGAATATAGCTGTGTGTGTATTATATATATATATATATATATATAGCATAATGTACCTCCACACACTCACATCCACACACATACGCATTCACATACAGAAATGCGCATATGTGTAGGATTTCTATTTTATTTCATTTCCATTGTTTGATGATGATTTCGATAATGTGATAGGCGTGTGATGGATAGCGGGTGGGGGGAGGTAGATTCCAACGAAAGCAGGGATGTGAAATAGTGGATTGTTGAGAACTCTGTAGTGACACGCGTCATTCATAAGTAACAATGTGTTACCTATGCATTTCTGTACATATATATATATATATATATGTATATATATATATATATATATATA
>NW_026414560.1:0-435 GCF_001194135.2 Octopus bimaculoides | reverse complement strand
AGTTACTTTAATTATTCGTGTTGTTGTTGTTATTGTCGCTGTTGTTGTTGTTGTTTGTATTTATTTCTGATCCAGCCATTGTTCTTATCACTTCTCTTGTTGTTGCTGATGTTGTTATCAGCGCTTTTGTTGTTGTAGTTGTTGCATGTAATTTGGCGTTGTAAATATTGATACTGTGCTTTTTGTCATTGGTGCTATTCCAGTTGTTACTATTGTTGCTGTAATTTCGGTATAATTTCTATCTGTTATCTGATTGTTGTTGTTGTTGTTGTTGTTGTTGTTGTTGTTGACGGTCTTGTAGTTGTTGATAATGTTGCTGACGTCTGTGCAGTTAATTGTTGATTGAGATCTGCTTGTTTGCAATAACACCAGCAGTAGCAGCAGTAGCAGCAGCAACAGCAGCAGTAGCAGTAGTAGTAGTAGTAGTAGTAGTAG
>NW_026414559.1:0-647 GCF_001194135.2 Octopus bimaculoides | reverse complement strand
TATATATATATATATATGGATGGATATATACAGAGAGATAGAGAGAGGGAGGGACAGAAAGAGATAATATGCATACACACAAACGCGCATGTGTGTACATATACATATGCATATACACATATCTCTCTATAAATACATTTACATATGAGTGTGTATATATGTATGTATGTATGTATATATACACAAACACATACATATACATATGTATATATTTCTCTTTCTCTCTCTCTCTCCACGGATTTCCCCTCATTTTCTACTCCCTTTCTTTTCTTCATCCCTCCCTCTTCACACCTCCCCTCCCCAAGTTTCTCTTTGTTGATGTATTTGTTTTGTTTTGTATTTTTCGTTTTTAAAATCAGTTTTAACTTTTTGTGGTCTAGTCAGAAAATACAAACATACACGCACACACAAATACATACACACACATATATATACATGTGTATATATATATATATGTATGTATCCTTTATACAACATATATATATATATGTGCGTATGTGTGAGTTGTGTATGCATGCATATATATATATAAATATATATATATATACATATTCATATACATATATACATATTTTACACATATATCTGTATGTATATATTAACATATATATACATACATACATACATACATACATATATATATATAT
>NW_026414558.1:0-249 GCF_001194135.2 Octopus bimaculoides | reverse complement strand
TTTCATGCATTGTCTGATTATTAAAAGTGCTCTAGTTATTTTTTAATACAATGATAATGCACGTTGTATAGATTTATTAATGCAAATAGATGGTTTGTACTCCAGCTGACGTTTCAATATTTATAGTGTTGGAATCTTCTCTGGTCACCTGTCTTTTTTTAATATGCAACATGTGATTATGTATGCATGTATCTACCTGTTTATGTATGTATGTATGTAAGTATGTATGTATGTATGTATGTATGTATG
>NW_026414557.1:689-851 GCF_001194135.2 Octopus bimaculoides | reverse complement strand
ATAGGTGCATATCTGGGTACAGGGCATTGCAAACAAAACGTAGACAAGAAGAATATAATAACCAGAGTACAGAAAACACGCAAGCCACATAGAGAACATTTTCCTTCGTCAGCTACCCTCATTTTAACACCGGCGTTTCGAAGAGTTGGGCAGGACGCATCG
>NW_026414557.1:0-679 GCF_001194135.2 Octopus bimaculoides | reverse complement strand
TTAACACCGGCGTTTCGAAGAGTTGGGCAGGACGCATCGTTAAAACGGCTCTTCCCATGGACCGCAAATTAAATTTGTATACACAAATTAAACATGTGCCATGGAGGATATATACGTAAATATATAAGGAAATAATTTTATTCTCAGACGCAGGATAATACTAATAATATAGCATGAACAGGATAAACTACCCATATTTTGCAGAAAAATGTGTCGGTACATATATACAGGCACAGGTGTAACTGTGTGGTAAGAAGTTTCATTCCCAATTACATGGTTCCGGGCTCAGTTCCACCGCATGGCACCTTGGGCAAGTGTCTTCGACTATAACCTCAGGCAGACCATCCTACCTACACACATAGACAGAGAGAATGAGAGAGCTGTAAGCTAATGAGTTCATAACATAATTATCTTTTTCCTTTGTCATGTTTTTATTATTATCGCTCTATACTCGTCTAATTCTTCGTTCTGGAGCACACGTATATTGAGTTCTACACCAGGTTATTAGTATCGCAATGCCTAAGTGATATACGTGTGTATATAAATATATATATATAGTGTCTTGGTTTGTCTCCCACCAACGCTTGACAACCGGTGCTGGTGTATTTACATCACCATAATCGGCAAAAGAGATCGATAAGTATAAGGTTTTACAAAAAAAAAAAAAAAAAAAAAAAAA
>NW_026414556.1:0-657 GCF_001194135.2 Octopus bimaculoides | reverse complement strand
TAAAGGGAGATCAATAGATATATAACAATAGAGATGGTGGGGTGGTGGTGGATGAGGGGAGATTGAGTTACATAAACCAGCATAACAGTCGATTTATTGTTCAACGTGTATAGGAAGACAAAAAGAACAAAAACGACCCCAAAAAGCAAAACAATTTTTCTTATTTTACATGTAAAAGATTTTCTAAATTCCTCTGTTTTCAACATGTTTACGTTGGAGTTTTTTTTCTGCTGTAACTCCTACATCTTGTTGTTCTTCTATCGATACTTCATTTTTATGGATTTGAAATTTGTTGCATTTGTTCTTGTTGTTGTTTTCGCTGTTGTTGTAATTGCTGTTGTTAAAATTGCAACTGTTGCACTTGCTGTTGGTGTTGTACTTGTTGTTGTTCCTGCAAGAGGAGCGGGGATGCGGTGGAGTTTAAATCTCTGCCTTACCATTTTTCCTTTAGATTTCGCGCAGAGAATTTAAAATTCAAATATAATTCCAACAAAACAACATAATACTTACACACACACATATACACACGCACACAAACACACAAACTCAGACTCACACACCACATATACATATACATATATATACATATACATACTTAGATAAGTAGTTTAAGAGATACACACACACACACGCACGCACGCACACACACACACACAC
>NW_026414555.1:0-421 GCF_001194135.2 Octopus bimaculoides | reverse complement strand
GAGCTCTGGCAATACTTCCCATGTGTTGGGCTTCAAGATGCTGGTTTAACCCCAGTCTTTTCACCTTCACTTGGTCAGCATTGCCAGTCCTCCAGGCTTTTTCTAGTTCCTGAACTATACCATCTCCTATTCTACGTCCCTTCTTAGCTAAACTTATGCTAAACCTAATAGACTCATATTTGATGGCTCTTTTTAGGGCGTACCACCATTTGTTATTAATGATAGTACCTGTCAATGCCCTCTGAATTAACATCTTGATCCGCTTTCTGTATTCCTCAATCGCCAAAAGCGACGTATTGAGTTTTCAGTAGCCAGATCCCAGACTATGTAACTTGTCCATTGTCAGTTTACAGGTAACCATCTTGTGGTCTCTGTAGCTGACTGGAAAAAACTGTGGACACTTAGCTATAGACTTATCTGT
>NW_026414554.1:0-213 GCF_001194135.2 Octopus bimaculoides | reverse complement strand
ATATATATGTATATGTGTGCATGTATGTATATGTGTGTGTATATATGTATGTATGTATATGTACATGTATATATGTATGTATGTGTGTGTATGGTGTTTTGTATGCGTATATGTATATTTGTTTTTTGTTTTTTTTTGTGTGTATATGTATATAGAATTTTATAATATATTTTTAAATAATTTATATATATATTTATATATATATATATATAT
>NW_026414553.1:0-381 GCF_001194135.2 Octopus bimaculoides | reverse complement strand
TATATATTCTTTTATTCTTTTATTTGTTTCAGTCATTTGACTGCGACCACGCTAGAGCACCACCTTTACTCGAACAAATCCACCCCAGAGCTTAATCTAGTACTTATTCCGTCGTTTCTCTTTTCCCGAACTGTTAAGTTACGGAGGCGTCAACACACCAACATCGGTTGTCAAGCGATGGAGGGCGGACAGACACACACACACATAAATATATACATATATATATACACAACGAGCTTCTTTCAGTTTCTGTCAAACAAATTTATTCACAAGGCTTTAGTCGGCCCGAGGCTATACTACAAGATACTTTTCTAAGGTGACACGCAGTGGGACTGAACCCGGAACCACATGGTTGCGAAGCAAGCTTCTTACCACACAGCC
>NW_026414552.1:0-218 GCF_001194135.2 Octopus bimaculoides | reverse complement strand
CTGTGTTTGTATATAAGTAAGTGTGTTTGTGTGTGTGAATGTGTGTAATTTGTTAGCGTATATTTATGCATATATACGTGTTACTATCTTTATAGTTATACATGGCATAGCGTTTCTATTAAAATAACTGACTCTAAGTCATTATATTTGTAAGCTGTTCGTTAACACAAACGCCCACATATAAAGTTATAGACAAGTGTGTGTTTGTATACATACAT
>NW_026414551.1:0-244 GCF_001194135.2 Octopus bimaculoides | reverse complement strand
GTGTGTGTGTGTGTGTGTGTGTGTGTGTGTGTGTGTGTGTGTACTATTATATTTCGATCGAGTCAGACATTTGTTACTCAGAGTTTTGCCTCTAAATGCGCGGAGTATTCAGGCAAGTTACGACAGTCGTAACATGTCTCGTTTTACAATACATAATTTCTTCTGATCGACAACTGTAATATTGTTATTATCCCTGTTGTTGTTATTGTTATTATTATTGTTATTTTTTAATATTGTTATCCAT
>NW_026414550.1:0-265 GCF_001194135.2 Octopus bimaculoides | reverse complement strand
CACCATTTGTCAACAATCGAGCTATATTCTCTGTGAATAGCTTGTTTCCCCAGTTTGAACATGCACCAAGCATATTCAGGCTGATAATAACATTGCAATTTCATTTATCACTGCTTAACACTCCCCCTCTGTAATTTACTTACTGTGAGACGCTGTATAGTGCTGCCAGTCACTGTATGGTGACTGGAAAAGCATTAGGAGGGTAATCTCTTAATTCAGCTTGCAGTGCCATCTGCCGAGTGTCTGTGACTGAAGAGGAGATAAC
>NW_026414549.1:0-648 GCF_001194135.2 Octopus bimaculoides | reverse complement strand
TATTATTATTATTATTATTATTATTGAGTGAGAGAGCAGTGCATGTCATCGGGGTAAAATATACGAAGACCAATATACCCATCATGACTACCCGTCTAAAGGTACACCAGGCACATGCATCACAACCATATGTACGTGACATTTTGATCTCATATCAAGATAAACAGCGCATGACCTCGCAGGTAGGGCTCAGTTAGAATTTTCTTCAGGACGAGTAGCCCATCCCGCTCAAAAGTTCCCTGAATAAGGTTCGTTTAAGGACGTTGAGCAAAACACCCATGTTTCCAGTGCTGAATTATTCAAACCCCAAAGAATTCCTCTCAACACATGGCTAGGATGCTCCCCCACTACTTCTGGTCATGATCAGAGATGCACATATCCTCAGCCACCAAGGGACACGCATAACTGGTTATGGTCAAACAACTTACAAGCAAATCTATGGTATGGAGCAGAATATTTGCTGTAGCCAATCTTTTCATACCAACACAAAACAATGTATATGATAACACTTCCAATCAATTAAGAACAGAAGCCATGAGAACCACTGACTGGTACTGTATCCGGGCATTAATTACCATTATTATTATTATTATTGTTCTTCAGTAGCTTTATTTTTATAACGTGCTTTCACTTCACTACCGAGCGCAG
>NW_026414548.1:4861-5476 GCF_001194135.2 Octopus bimaculoides | reverse complement strand
AATATGCAACCGTGTGGTTGCTTTTTGACTCCCCGAGTGAAGCTCGCAAAGTTGTGAGTGGGCCCATTGAGGGCAAAGAAATTTTGTTTCTTCCAACATACTGTGGGAAGAAATTCACTAGAGCTTGGGTCTGTGGGCTGCCACCCAGCATAGAACCTGATTGGATAAAGGATACTATCCGATGGGGTCTGGGTGGCAGCGGAGCCAAGCTCCTAAACGTGAACATTTTACCTAGAGCTGATTGGGTTGGGTCAAAAGCGGTTTTGACCCTGTGGACCCAATCAGCCAAAGATCTGGTATTTCCAGATTTTTTGAGGATGGCTGGGCACAGATATCCAGTAATCTTTGAGGGACGTCAAACCAAGTGTCACCTGTGTCTGAAGCCCGGCCACATCAAGAAAGACTGTCACCAGGACCAGAGTAATGTCCTGGAACAGTTAATAAATGTTGTTCCCCCGCTCTCCCAGTGGAGGGAGAGACGGAGGAAGTCGAGGAGGTGGAGACCTCCTCGAAGAAAGGTAAGAAAGAAGGTGGGCAACCTTTGTTGCCCACCGAAAAACGCGGGGAGGAGGAGGACCTTCCGGCAAAGGCGGAAGTGCTCCCTACTGCAGTGTC
>NW_026414548.1:0-2143 GCF_001194135.2 Octopus bimaculoides | reverse complement strand
ATATATATATATATATATATATATATATATATATACACACACACACATACGTACGTACATGCATACATATATACATACAAACACACATACATACATACATACATACATACATACATATATGTTCACTCGCAGCGCCACACATGCGCCTACAAATAGACTCGCACAAACCCAGATCAACACAATGATAAAAGTTGTTAGCGAAGTGATCTTTTATTCTAAAGACTTTAGTGTAACGCGTATGGCGGTAAATTAGGGGTGTTTTGATCGATAGGATCAGCAATGACTATGAGTTTACCTTGCGGTTCACCACGTTTCAACTTTGACTTCAGTCCTTTTGGAACGATGAGCTGAAAATACCATTCCAGTGTAGAGGTTTAGGAAGAATTGTCAGGTTTGACGAGATGCTTTTCTGTTGTATGTTTTGTGTTTTCAAAATTCGTTTTCAATCATCCTGGAAGCAAGTTAATCTTCACAGTAGAACAAGTAAATACAAAGTAAGATCATATGACATCCTTGTTCAGGAACCTGCACTAAATGCTTCTTGTCGTACTTCTCTTTTCTGGACTGTTTTCTTCGGCCATGCCTCAACGTATAAACGTCAACAAATAGATAATCAGGATTATTCCTGCGTCATATAAACTCATATAAACAAAATGTAGCGGTTTTCCGATTTCCATGGTGCATATATTTATTTCTACACCCTAGACGGGATACCAATCCGTCGCAGGATTACTCATTTTCGCCAGCTGGATGGACTGGAACAACATGAAACAAGTCGTGTTTTGCTGACGAGCACGACGCATCTTCCGCTTCAGGAATTGAAACCACAATTTTAGGCGCATGAGTTTGACACCCTAAACACTAAGCCACATACCTTCCACAAATAGAGAGTGAAACTGAATATTAACTGCTCCGATCTCGCTTGTTGGGGTTCTGGTGCTGACTTTCTAACTCTTATTCTGATTTTCATATAAAAAACAGTAAGTACGAGGGGTGTATGAAAAGTTTTGAGCCTTCAAGACCTCTGAGCATTGAGGCGTTCTACCTTCATACCTTCATACCTTCATCAGAAGTCTTGTACCATGCTTTTTTTTTTTTTTTTTTGAGGCTCAAGACTTTTCATTCATCCTTCGTATATTAGAACACTATCATTTATGAAATGCTTCTTCTATATTCACTCAAACAGTTTTTCTATGTTTTTAGTATTGTAAAGTTTAATAGTTGTTGTTGCTGGTGGTGGTCCTGATGGTGGTGATGGTAGTTCTTTTGTTGGGTTGTTTGTTGCTGCTGTAATTGATGTTCTTAGTACTGTTATTGTATCAACTACTGTTGTGGGTTCTGTGGTTGATATTTAGACCTAAGTTTAACAATTACCAGGCCTTTGAAGGCGCCGAACTGGCAGTGACGTTAGCATGCTGGGCGAAATGCTTAGCAGTATTTCGTCTGTCCTTACGTTTGGAGTTCAAATTCGGCCGAGGTCGACTTTGCCTTTCATTATTTTGGGGTCGATAAATTAAATACCAGTCGCGTACTAGAGTCGATCTAATCGACTGGCCTCTTCCCCCAAAATTTCGGGCCTTGTGCCTGGAGTAGAAAAGAATTTTGTAGATAAAGGTGGCGAGCTGGCAGAAACGTTAGCACACCGTGTGAAATGCTTAGCGGTATTTCGTCTGCCGTTGAGTTCTGAGTTCAAATTCCGCCGAGGTCGACTTTACCTTTCATCCTTACGCACTAGGGTCGATATAATCGACTAAATCCCTTTGTCTGTCCTTGTTTAATGGGCATCCAGATGTGTATATATGCGTATCCAGATGTGTATCCAGATGTATTTTGATGTGTCTCCAGATGTGTATAGAAAATCTCATATTTATCTTTTATCTTTTACTTGTTTCAGTAATTTAACCAAAAACATTCAAGGTACCACCTTGAAGGTTTTCAGTCATACATGTCGACCCCAGGACCTATTCTTTGTAAACCTAGCACTTATGCAATCGATCTCTCCTTTGCCGAACTGCTACGTTACAGGGAAGTAGACACACTAACACCGGTTGTCAAGCAGTGGGGTAACAAACACACACAGGCATTCACACACATACACATGCTTGTGTGTGTATGCGCGTGCATATGTATATATGTATATGTA
>NW_026414547.1:0-421 GCF_001194135.2 Octopus bimaculoides | reverse complement strand
CACACACACACACACACACACACACACACACATATATATATATATAGAACTACATATATATATATACATATAGAACTACATATATATATATATATATATGTATGTATAGAGAACAAATAGTGATTGATTATCAATCCAGGCTAAATATTTCATAAGTTCTCTGTTGGCTCACCAGGCTAACAATATTGCTTAGATTAGTGAAGAACTCCAGGTAATCTTTTGGTTGGGTTCAGGGTTGTGGTTCATCGCAATTCTATATTGTAGATCCATGGATGGGCTCAGACAAACTGGTTTCCACACAGAGTGAAACAAGAAACAAGTTAGAAATAATGGTCATTACATATTTTTCCTTTATATGTAACGACCATTATTTTTAACTTGTTTCATTTATATATATATATATATATATATATATATATAT
>NW_026414546.1:0-246 GCF_001194135.2 Octopus bimaculoides | reverse complement strand
GATATCCCTATGATTATGTTATCGAAAGTAGATCTGTGATGATTAGATTGGTATTTAGTTGACATTCCCTTTGCCGTTTTTAATTCTGAACTGATGAGCTTTGTGATTGTCTCTTGTGGAATTTCTGCCCACTTTTCATGCAGCAATCAAAACAATTCATCTTTAGATTTAGATGTCTGTCAAGTTTTTTGTATAGCTCTATCTAGTATGCTCCAAAAATTTTCAATTGGGTTCATGTCAGGAGAT
>NW_026414545.1:0-360 GCF_001194135.2 Octopus bimaculoides | reverse complement strand
TATATATATATATATACACACATACACACACATATATATAAATATATATATATTATATATCTATATACGCACATATTTCCCCACACACATGTGCATTTATGATGTATATGTGTTTGTACGTATATATAGATGCGTGTGTCTAAATGTATATATATGTACGTATGTACGCATGTATATATCGATAGATTGAGCGACATATAGTCATATAAATATACACTCATTTATTTACACATGCATAATGCATTATATATACTTATTTATATATACGTACGTACATTCATGCATTTTTATATAGATATATATGTGTATATATACATACATGCATACATACACACATACATACATACATGCATGCATACA
>NW_026414544.1:0-321 GCF_001194135.2 Octopus bimaculoides | reverse complement strand
ACTCCACATTCTTTCTCTCTCTCACGCACATCATCTCTATCAGCCCCGCCCCTATCTGCATCTACCGTTAGAGACGAAAGTGAGCTCCTTTTACTCCACATTCTTTCTCTCTCTCACACACATCTTCTCTATCAGCCCCGCCTCTATCTGCATCTACAGTTAGTGACGAAGGTGAGCTCCTTTTACTCAACATTCTTTCTCTCGCTCACACACATCTACATTCTTTCTCTCTCCCACGCACATTTTCTCTATCAGCCCCGCCTCTATCTGTATCTACAGTTAGCGATGAAGGTGAGCTCCTTTTACTCAACATTCCATCCT
>NW_026414543.1:0-320 GCF_001194135.2 Octopus bimaculoides | reverse complement strand
TATATATGTGTGTGTATGTATATATGTGTGTGTATGTATATATATATGTGTATATACATGTGTCTATATATATGTATATATACATGTATGTATATATGTGTGTATGTATATATATGTGTATATACATGTGTCTATATACATGTATATATACATGTATGTATATATACATGTGTGTGTATATATGTATATATATGTATTATATATATATGTGTGTACATTATATGTATTTATAATGTGTATATATATGCATGTATATATATATATATGTATTATGTATATATGTATATATATATGTATGTATGTATATGTATATATATATG
>NW_026414542.1:0-415 GCF_001194135.2 Octopus bimaculoides | reverse complement strand
ATAGATAGATAGATAGATAGATAGATAGATAGATAGATAGACAGATTGTAGATAGATAGACAAAATGTGGGTAGGTAACCATGTAGCTAGATAGGTAAGTAGGTATGTGGGTAGGTAAATGGGTGGCAATGGAAGGAGATGAGTAAGTAGTTTAGGAAAGTTGTTAGAATTGAAGATATTTGACGCTACATAATAATGAGTTATGTACAACTGTTCTGTCATGTGAAACTAATCTAGTTTTAACAGAAAGACACGCGTGTGCACACACACACTCACACACACTCATACATGCACGCACATGCACACAGATACACACATGCAAGTCACATACATGCACAGCACATAAATATATATTATATATATATACATACATACACACACACACACACACACACATATAATATATATATATATA
>NW_026414541.1:0-227 GCF_001194135.2 Octopus bimaculoides | reverse complement strand
TGCTTCTATATGTTGGTTCCCTGACAATGAATATATGTGCAATTCCAGCAGCTCTTACTTCTTTGCAGGAGAGCACACATATATTTTGAAACATGTGTAGGAATTAAAGGAACTGTTATTTATATAAGTTTTGCTCCATTTATTGTTATTATTCATATCTACTCAAAATGCATCACATCAACTTGGTATCTCTACCTATAAAACGGGTGTGATATCCTGTTTTTGTG
>NW_026414540.1:0-569 GCF_001194135.2 Octopus bimaculoides | reverse complement strand
GTGTGTGTGCATGTATGTGTGTATGTGTATGTGTGTCTGCATGTATGTATATGTATGTGTGCATTGTGTGTATGTGCATGTGTGCGTATGTGTGTACATATGTGTGTGCATGTGTGAGTGTACGTGTGTGCATGTGTATGTGTTTGCATGTGTGTGTGTGTGTGTGTGCGTGTGTGTGTGTGTGCATGTGTGTGTGTGTGTGTGTGTGTGTGTGTGTGTGTGTGTGTGTGTGTGTGTGTGTGTGTGTGTGTGTGTGTGTGTGTATCATTTTTCCCCCTTTCACCATCTGTTTTCTCTACCACATTCTTTCCTGTAGGAGAGCATAGGCCTGAAACATCAAAGACCTTTTCTATTTTTCCTGAGCATCAAACTAACGCATCCTGTTTGTCGTTCCTTCACTTGTTACTGTCTTTTGTTCTTTTGTTTTGCTGCACCATTTTGAATCCAGCCTTTTCCTCTTGCAGCACTTCTACTTATTTCATTATACAATTAAGTTTGCTTCTGAACCACATGGTTCCAGGTTCAGACCTACTGCATGGCATCTTGGGCAAATGTCTTCTACAATAGCC
>NW_026414539.1:0-853 GCF_001194135.2 Octopus bimaculoides | reverse complement strand
ATGTCATTATTCAGTTTATTTCAAGATTTCTTGCCAATACAGAAAGAACCCGTTTCTAACCTAGATCCAAGAGTCCTTCATTAGAACTTCAACATCAACAACAGGGTATTTTTGTATGTATGTATGTATGTATGTATGCATGTATGTATGTACGTATGTACGTACGTATGTATGTATGTATGTATGTATGTATTATGTATGTATGTGCAGATTTGTATGTTTTATGTATGTATTCTCACGCATATAGTTGCATATCTAGACATGCCCATATATATTTAGATGATAAACTTCTGGAAAGTTTTACAGATTTTTACAGTTCCAATGATGGATTGGATCTGTAGTCATCAAATCAGCTTCCTCCTTTCTGGTTTTGAGAAGCCTATGTCTCAAAAGTGGCATTTAGGATGTGTATTACATATCTCAGCGCCCCAGTAACTACAGGTATAAACCTGAACTTGCTATTTGGATAAAGTAGCTGTAAATTTCTCAATAGTTCAGCGTAGGTATTTTCTTTTTCGCCAATCTTCAGCTTTATGTTGACATCCGCTGGGCAGCTAATTCCCACAACTGTACACACTTTCTCTTCTCTATCCCAAATCATTATATCAGGTCTGTTGTGCTTACATTTTATTGAGGTCTTCACTGGTACATTCCACCAGTATTCCTTTTTATTATGAGTGGCTATGGCTTCCACCATATTGTAGGTTCTTATTTCTTTGTCCTGGGGGTTATCCTTCCGACGGATTTCGTTATACAGTGCCCTTGCTACAACATCATATCTCTTCGGTAGATAATACCGTGACGGTTTTTTCAGACAACTGCTTATGATGTGGGTGATATCTTCGATGTTAAC
>NW_026414538.1:0-245 GCF_001194135.2 Octopus bimaculoides | reverse complement strand
CGGGTTGCGTGTTGTGTTCTTGAGCAAGACACTTTATTTCACGTTGCTCCTCCAGTTCACTCAGCTTTAGAAATGAGTTGCGACGTCAAAGGTGCCAAGCTGTATCGGCCCCTTTGCCTTTCCCTTGGACAACACTGGTGGCGTGGAGAGGGGAGGCTGGTATGCATGGGCGACTTCTGGTCTACCATAAGTAACCTTGCTCAGACTTGTGCCTGGGAGGGTAACTTTCTAGGTGCAATCCCATG
>NW_026414537.1:3022-4395 GCF_001194135.2 Octopus bimaculoides | reverse complement strand
ACACACACTTTATAAACATTTAGCCCAGGGCTGACTAATGAACTTGTGAGTTTGGTAGACAGAAACTGTGTGGAAGCCTGTGAGGCGCAGACGTGGCTGTGTTGTATAAGAAGTTTGCTTCCTGGCCACATGGTTCCAGATTCAGTCCCACTTTGAGGCAATTTGGGCAAGTGTCTTCTATTCTAGCCCAGGGCTGACCAAAGCCTTATGAGTGGACTTGTAGATGGAAACTGAAAGAAGCCTTTTCTTTTCTCCCTGTGTTTGTCTTCCACCACTACTTGACAATTGGTATTGATGTGTGTACTTCCCTGTAACTTAGTGGTTCAGCAAAAGAGGCTGATAGAATAAGTACCAAGCTTAAAAAAACATAAAAGTACCTGTGTTGATTCATTTGACTAAAATTTTTCAAGGCAATGCCCTAGAATGGCCACAGTCAAACGACTGAAGCAAGTAAAAGATAAAAAGATATGAATATGTGTGTATGTATGGGTGTATGCATCTACATTTTTGCACTGCTGAAAGCACCACCTGGCGATTGGTTTTGGTTTCTTTACACTTAGCAGTTCAACAAAAAGAGAAAAAGATAGAATAAGTACCGGGGTCAATTTGTTCGACTAAAACACTTCAAGTCAATGGCCCCACCAAAGCTACAATCCAATAGCTGAAATAAGAATGAATAGGCATGGCTGTGTGGTAAGAAGCTTGCTTTTCAACCACATGGTTCAAGGTTCAGTCCCACTGCGTGGCACTTTGGGCAAATGCCTTCTACTATAGCCTTGAGCCAACCAAAGACTTGTGAGTGGATTTGGTAGATGGAAACTGAAAGAAGCTTTTTGTATGTGTGTGTGTGTGTGTCTTTGTGTCTCTATTTGTCCCCATAATCACCACCACTTGACAGCCGGTGATGGTGTTTACATCCTCGTAACTTAGCAGTCTGGCAAAAGAGACAGATAGAATAAGTATCAGGCTTTAAAAAAAAAGTCCTGGGGTTGATTTGTTCAAGTAAAACCCTTCAAGGTGGTGCCCCAGCATGGCTGCAGTGAAATGACTAAAACAAATAGAAGATATGCAAAATATATATTTGTCTCAATTCAAAAGATCCTGCTATGATAGATTGTACCCTGACTGGCCTTCATGCCAGTGGCACGTAAAAGCACCCACTACACTCTCTGAGTGGTTGGCGTTAGGAAGGGCATCCAGCTATAGAAACTCTACCAAATCAGATTGGAGTCTGGTGTAGTCATCTGGTTGCACCAGTCCTCAGTCAAATCGTCCAACCTATGCTAGCATGGAAAGCGGACGTTAAACGACGACGATGATGATGATGATGATAAATGTATACGTGTGTGTAAACGTTTGTGTGTCTGTGTTTG
>NW_026414537.1:0-2237 GCF_001194135.2 Octopus bimaculoides | reverse complement strand
TTTCGCTTGCCCCAATAAGTCTTCGCAAGCCGAGTTTCGTTTCCAATGAAGGAGACGACGTTGGCATGGGTGCCAGTCGTCGAATTTAATTTGAATTCGATTTCACTTGCCTCAGCAGGTCTTCACAAGCGGAGTTTAGTGTCCAATGAAGGAAGGTACGCATAAGTGGACTGGCTGAGGCCTTAGATTTAGGTCTCACTTGGCTTGCCTGGTCTTCTCAGGCACAGCATATTTCCAAACTTTCATAATTTGCCCTTGCAATGTCCATCACACTTATGGCTACAAAAGTAGTAGAAGTGATGGTGTCAGTGGCATCGGTGGTGGTGGTGGTGGTGGTTGTGGCAGCAGCAGTAGTAGTGGTAATAGTAGTAGTAGTATTAGTGAAAGAGTGCTAAGCTAACACATCTTTGATGTGGCTTTGATTTAAATTCTTCACAGCCAAAAATGAAATACCATTCCTTCCATTTCAGTGGATATTCATCTTTAAAATGCATGTTTTCCAGTCTGTTTATTTGTTTTCATTTTTACTGTATAATTTTTTTTTATTTGTTTTTACAGCTTGAGGTTTATTTTCCTAAATCACTTTTCCAGACTTTATTTCGTTTTAATTTCATTATTTTACATCTATTAAGCAATATTTTAATTTTTACACTTTCAAAGTTTTAATTCTACTTAAAACAAAAGTCGAGTTTGTTTTGTATATTTATGTGAAATATTTTTTGTGCACGTGTGTGTGTGAGTGTGTATGCGCACATGCATGTGTATGTTTGTGCACGCGTGCATGTGTGCATGTGCATGCAATGTTCTCAAAATATACACATTTATTATATACAAGTAAACATACGAGTATACACACACACCTGCATATACAAAATGTGTGTGTGTGTATATAATATATATATGTATATGTATAATTTTGTGTGTGTGTGTATAATATATGTATAATATATGCAATGTTATCAAAATATACACATTTATTATATACAAGTAAACATACAAGTATACACACACACCTGCATATACAAAATGTGTGTGTGTATATAATATATATATGTATAACTTTGTGTGTGTGCAAGTCTATATATAATGTATATATATATGTATGTATAACGTTGTGTGTGTGTGTGTGTGCAACTGTGTGTTTGTGTGTGTGTGTGTGTAATGATGAATTTGTTACTCAGGTATTTATATTCCTCTTGAATTTCAAGTACAGCTTGAAGAAGACAAAAGAAGGGCTGAAATGCATAGTGGAGAGGATTCAATAGCAAAATTAGGAAATGGAAAAAAAGGAAAGTTCCATAAAGAAAGAAATCTTAAAAAGAATGACAATTAGGGAATTATTGAAGATAACATGACAAGAGTTAAGACAGAAATAGAGGGAAAGAAAATCAAGTGAGAAAACAATTAAGCATTTTACAAAAAAAAGAAAATGAAAAATAATGGGAAAAAAAAATGGAGTTTTAAGATATGAGTAATATCAGAACATGGTGAAACAAGTAGATGATTGGAATGTTTGTATGGTAGGATTTTGTCATTCTTTCACTTAAAAACACACAAACATTCCATTTACTTGATTGTTTCTCCATATATTCAAAGGGGTGCTGAAAAGTTTCTGGCTCTAAGGGTATCGTGAAAGGTGTGATAGGAGGGCCCCAACCTTCAGAGTTCTTTTACAGGGCTTAGAAAAACTGAAGGACCACTGCGATAAGTGCGTAAACCTGAGAGGGGAATATGCTGGATAAAATCATAATTAACTGATCCTCGTGTATTTTCTTATGGCCAAAGCCGGGAACTTTTCAGCCACCCCCTTGTGGACACAAGAAGTTGCTGAAAAATTCCTGGCTTTAAGGGTATCAGAAAAAGCATGGTTGGAGGCCCAACCTTCAAAGTTCTTTTACTGGGCTTAGAAAAACTGAAGGACCACAACAATAAGTGTGTGAAACTGAAAGGAGAGTATATATTGAATAAAATAATTAACTGATCCTTTTGTATTTTCCTTTACCTAAAAGCCAGGAACTTTTCAGCAATCCCTTGTATATGTATAAACATATGTATATGTTCTTTAATTCTTCTAATAGCGTTAGTCATTGAAACATAGGAACACAGCCTATGTTTTTAGTCATGTTTAGTACTTGTTTCAGTTTTATATATTTTATTATTTTACTGCTTTCTATTTCTTGAATTGCTAAGTTGTGTGTGTATATATATATATATATATATATATATATATATATATA
>NW_026414536.1:0-565 GCF_001194135.2 Octopus bimaculoides | reverse complement strand
CACGTGCATGACTATCTGGTTTAAAATGTTCTGCTGGAAAGTACACTGGTTCCGGGTTTTTGTCATTTGCACGGCACTATGGGCAAATGTATTTTACCATAGCAACGAGTTGTCCAATGGCTTACGAATGGAATTTGGTAAGCGTGGTCTTGGCTATATAGCTGTATGTCTCTGCACGTTTTCAGGCTCAAAAATCAGCGTTTTTAATTATTCAGACCCGTTCTGTCCTGACAACGCATACCTATTTTACTCTAATCTTTCCCCAATTTTTGACAAACTGTGATACATTATCCTCGACTCGAGACAATCCCTCATTTTTACATCTCTCTGATTTTTCTTGTCTGAGGACGAAATAGCTAGCTTATGGAATCGTTACTCCATACGATGATCCACACGCTTGACTCTTATAGAAACAGCTCTAAGACACTCTGTACGTTTATATTCTCTAACTTGATTAAATATCTTTTTCAAGTGATGCCTAACGTTTTAGTCTTTCATTTTACTTTTAATCTATATGCATACACATTTATTTATGCATATATATATATATATATATATATATATA
>NW_026414535.1:0-473 GCF_001194135.2 Octopus bimaculoides | reverse complement strand
TCTATCTATCTATCTATCTATCTATCTATCTGTTTGTCTATCTATCTATCAATCTATCTACCTATGTACCTATTATTCCATCTGTCTCTCTACCTATACACCTGGCTACCTATCGATCAATCAATCAATCAATCAATCAATCATTCTATCTATCGATCGACATACCTATCTATCTATGCATTTATCTACGTACATATACATTGACGCATACATAGAGCACATATATTTGCATACGCATGCATATAAATTCACATATATATACGTGCGTATATAAATATATATATAGATAGATAGATAGGTACACACACATATACATGTGTGTGTCTATATATGTATACTACATTAGTATTCTTTGTATATACCTGAACTCCTTCGCCCTCGTTCATCCCACACTCCTTGCTGTCCTCTATGTGGCTGCATTCGCATATGTGCATTCAAACGTGCACATGCATAGAATAATGCATGTACACATA
>NW_026414534.1:0-226 GCF_001194135.2 Octopus bimaculoides | reverse complement strand
ACACACACACACACACACACACACATATATATGTATGTATAGCCAGAATACTGGAACTTTACAGGATTAGACAGAACTCCATCCATCATCCTCTTCATCATTACTCTCTCCACTGCCAACATTTTACTACAGTTCTTTTCATTATATATAATTCTGGATAATTCTTTATTAGCGCTTTATTTCTTCAATTGAACTCTTCAAGATATATATATATATATATATATAT
>NW_026414533.1:0-224 GCF_001194135.2 Octopus bimaculoides | reverse complement strand
TTCTTCAAAGTTTGGTTCAAACGCTCTAATTGCTGACAGTAGACTTGAGTTTTGATTTTGCATTAGGTGGTAATAATTCAAAGTGAATTACTCTTTTGCAATCCCACCAGATTGAGAGAAGTACCTTTTTTCCATGAAATTCCCTTCTTGGTTGTGGTTGAGTTTTTCCCCTTCTACCAAGCCACTGTTTATGACATTTAACATTTCGATAGAAGATCCATTTT
>NW_026414532.1:0-548 GCF_001194135.2 Octopus bimaculoides | reverse complement strand
TGTGTGTGGGTGAGCGTGTGTGCGCGTGGGTGTAGTTCACTGTTCTTTTGGTGTTATCATTATTTCCCCAATTATCATTATCATTATTTCCCCAATGGACTCTTTCAACCAGGCCTTTCTTTCGTAGATCCGGGAAACTCACCCACCTACCCACCCCCACATGCACTGACGAAGGTGCATATGCCTACATAGGTAATTTTCTCTCTCTCTTTCTCCTCTTTGCTCCGTATCGATTCATACGAACAGGTATACACAAACACACATCCAATATCTCGCTCTCTTTCTATTTATCTATCTATCAATCTATATGCATCTATATGTATATGTGTGTACATACACACACATACACACACGCACATATATATATATATACATATATGTATGTATACGTATATACACACATATACACATATATACATACACACACATGCACATCCGCATACACACATATACGTTTATGAAGTTGTTTATGAAGTGAAACCACGTGTTGAAGCAGATGTTATATTTTGGGGTGGCCATTATTTTTTGTTGCCAAAGAAACACACGCA
>NW_026414531.1:0-202 GCF_001194135.2 Octopus bimaculoides | reverse complement strand
ATATCTGTCAATTTATCAGACTGTCCGCCTGTCTGTGTATCTGTCTGCTTGCGTGTTTATCTGTCTGTCTGTCAATCTCGCTTAGCTAGCTTGTTATATATACATGTGTACACACACATGTTGTATGTATGCGTGTGTATACATATATATATATACATACGTACATACATACGTACGTACATACATACGTACATACATACAT
>NW_026414530.1:0-249 GCF_001194135.2 Octopus bimaculoides | reverse complement strand
ATCGACCCCCAATGTTTTAGTGGTATTTAATCTAACGACCCTGAAAGGTTGAAAGGCAAAATCAACCTTGGCGGAATTTGAATTCAGAATGTAGTGATGGGCAAAATACTGCTGGAGTTGACTTTGCCATTCATCCTTTTGGGGTGAATAAAATAAGTACCAGTACTTATTTGAGTACTGGGATCAATGTAATTGACTAACCCCTCCCCCAAATTTCAGGCCTTGTACCTATAGTAGAAAGGATTATTA
>NW_026414529.1:0-205 GCF_001194135.2 Octopus bimaculoides | reverse complement strand
TCAAGTTTCTTTCTTTCTTTCGATTTATTTATATATTTTCAATTTATCTATTTCGTTAATTGCTAATAGCAGCAGCAGAAGTATGGCCAACTGTTGTACTGCAAGAACCACATACTCATATGCAAATATGTATATTTAAGATATAATGTCTATACTTTTGTGTGTGTGCGTGTGTGTGTGTGTGTGTGTGTGTGTGTGTGTGTGT
>NW_026414528.1:0-265 GCF_001194135.2 Octopus bimaculoides | reverse complement strand
CACTGTGTATATTACTTTTCACCGTATGTAGTTCATAATCCCACCTCGGGATTTTTAACATTTTTCCACTGCGTGACCACCAAATCCTCGTCACCACTGATATGTCCTGCATTATGACGACGTATTTCGTCGTCTGCGTGACTGGCCCGAACAGCGTACCTCGCTGACTGCTTTTCTTTATTTGGCACCCAGGACATGAACACAGAGGGGACAAAACAAGGACAGACAGAACACTACAGTGGGGACAAAAAGCATAAAACGAATG
>NW_026414527.1:264-478 GCF_001194135.2 Octopus bimaculoides | reverse complement strand
TTACAGCAGGCACATGCATCGCAACCATCTGTGCGTGACATGGTAATCTCATATCAAGATAAACAGCACACGACATTGCAAGTGCGGCCCAATTAGAATTTTCTTCGGGTCGAGTAGTCCATCCCGCTCAGAAGGTCCCTGAATAAGGGCTGTCTAAAGATGAAGAATGAAACACTCATGTTTCCAGAGGTGAATTATTCAAATCCCAAAGAAT
>NW_026414527.1:0-164 GCF_001194135.2 Octopus bimaculoides | reverse complement strand
TCAACTGGTTAAGATCAAACAACTAACAAGCGAAGCTATATTGAGCAGAGTATGTTTTAGCCCATCTTTTATACCAAAACAAAACAATGTACTTCCAATCAGTTCAGACCAGAAGCCATGCGGGCGACTGCCTGGTACTGCATCAGAGCATTTATTATTATTGT
>NW_026414526.1:0-210 GCF_001194135.2 Octopus bimaculoides | reverse complement strand
ATAGATAGATAGATAGATAGATAGATAGATAGATAGATAGAGAAAAGAGAGAGATGAGAGAGAGACGGAGAGAAAGAAAGAAAAGCGATATACATGCATGTATGTATGTAAATCTTAGATTTATAAGTCGTATATGTCTAACTGTGTTGGTGTATATATTCAAAACTGTCTAGGTTATTATTTTCTGGTTGTGTGATTGTCAATGTACTT
>NW_026414525.1:173-340 GCF_001194135.2 Octopus bimaculoides | reverse complement strand
TCATTTATGTTTTTACATTCTCCCTATCTTAATTTATTTCTTCTTTACCAATTACATTATCCTCATTTATGCTTGATGAAATAGAATAGTTCCGGAGCATAAATGCGTAAATTGAATTAAATGAACACACACACACACACACACACACACACACACACACACACACA
>NW_026414524.1:0-278 GCF_001194135.2 Octopus bimaculoides | reverse complement strand
AGGAGGAGGGATATAGTTCTTGGAAGTGTATTTCTTCGTAAAGCAGAGGACGTTTTCAGAAGACGATGAATCAAGCATATAAATGACACCTATAATATTAACCCATGGATATCCGACTTGTCTATCGTTCTTACTGTCTCTTTCATTCTCGTCTGCTCATTCTGTCTCTCACTTCTATCTATCTTTCTATAACTCTATCTGTCTATCTCTCTTTATTTCTCTCTCCCTCCACTCTCTCTCTCTATCTCTCTCTCTCTCTCTCTCTCTCTCTCTCTCTC
>NW_026414523.1:0-599 GCF_001194135.2 Octopus bimaculoides | reverse complement strand
GTCGGCCCGAGGCTATAGTAGAAGACACTTACCCAATGTGCCACGCAGTGCAACTGAACCCGTAACCATGTGGTTGGGAAGCAAGCTACTTACCACACACCCACGTGTGTACATATACATATATATATATATAAGCACTGGTGCTTGCAAAATTGAGCACTATCAAAGGTAATTGGCATGAAATTGCTGCGAATATTCCGTGTATCGTGCCGTTGTCTAATTTCTCGTCCGTTTAATTTACGTCTAATCCGCTTTCGTCTAACTTTTCTCTTTGTTGTATTCATTCCGTTCAATCCGTGATACATCCATGTAGCGCAATGCAAGTCGTTCGTTTACTTTATTGTAAAATGATGTTCCTTGAATATTCTTGTACCACTCTTAACCCTTTCTCCAGTCTTAATCTATATTTTTCTCCACTCTTTTTCTCGCTTTTTCCTTTTCTTTTTTGTTTTCTCTCTTTGGCTCTCTTTCCCTTTTACCTATCTTTTTCCACCTATAATCTTACTGTATATGCATAATTCATAAATCGCTGACTGTTGTATTTACATAATGTCTTGTTTGCTTCTGTCTTACAACTCATTGGCTAGTTTTTTTCCATT
>NW_026414522.1:0-470 GCF_001194135.2 Octopus bimaculoides | reverse complement strand
CCATCTCTTAGACATTACACGATTATGTGAAATGTGTTGATGTTTATGCAGGTGCACCATGCTCAAGGTGTTTTGTTAGGTTAGAAGCCATAAAGCAATGCATGTCAGTAATACAGCTTTCACTGGCTTTTCAATTTTGCCTATGATAGACTTTTCTTCAGCTGCAATAACTGAGAAATTATTATGCATAATGGATAGGGAATTACTGGTATTATTTCACTTAGTGTTTAAGAAAGAAGGGACAACGAAACCTCAGGGAGTCTGTTATTAATGTGGAGAGTTTGGGAAGGTAATTAATTATACTTTTCAAGCTGCTGTACTAATGAGCTGCCTCATCAAAGATTTCTATTTTGGAGAAAATAGGTTCCAGATTCTTCTACTGATATCAGTAATTAGATTTTTGAAGACTATGAATGAATAATAAAGTCAGTATGTGTATGTGTGTGTGTATATATATATATATATATATA
>NW_026414521.1:0-496 GCF_001194135.2 Octopus bimaculoides | reverse complement strand
TATTCCCATGCTGACCACTTGATAGGATCAATATTTTAAATATCGATCTTTTCCTTATTTATATAAATATATATATACATATATATATATCATCATCATCATCATCATCGTTTAACGTCCGCTTTCCATGCTAGCATGGGTTGGACGATTTGACCGAGGACTGGTGAAACCAGGATGGCAACACCAGGCTCCAATCTAATTTGGCAGAGTTTCTACAGCTGGATGCCCTTCCTAACGCCAACCACTCAGAGAGTGTGGTGGGTGCTTTTACGTGTCACCCGAACGAAGGCCAGTCAGGTGGTACTGGCAACGGCCACGCTCAAAATGGTGTATTTTATGTGCCACCTGCACAAGAGCCAGTCCAGCGGCAGTGGCAACGATCTCACTCGAAAATCCTACGAGGCAATGATCTCGCTCGAATACAATCTAGAGATACTATATATATCTATATACATTATATATATATGTATGTATATATATATATATATATATATCA
>NW_026414520.1:5364-5564 GCF_001194135.2 Octopus bimaculoides | reverse complement strand
CCTATTCTATCATGTGTGTATGTATGTATGTATGTATGTATGTATGTATGCATCACTCCCTCTCTTTCTATCTATCTATCTGTCTGCCTCTCTGTCTGACCGTCCGTCTGTCTGTTTATGTTTCTTTCTATCTTACCGGCTATATGTGTCTGTAGCATATAGTATATATACATATATATATATATATATATATATATATA
>NW_026414520.1:2216-3025 GCF_001194135.2 Octopus bimaculoides | reverse complement strand
TAATAATAATAATAATAATAATAATAATAATAATAATAATAATAATAATAATAATAATAATAATAATAATAATAATGACAACAACAACGACAATAAAAACGAATGAAATTAAAATTCATAATTTCACTTATTTTACCCTAATTGTGAAATCTGTATGCTGGAGTCGATAGGTTTACAGATATACATACATACATGCATACATGCATGCATACACACATACATGCATACATACATAAATACATACATATACATACATATATATATATATATATATATATATATATATATATATATATATATATATATATATATTATATATATATATATATATATACATATAAGGTTGAGGAGGGTATTGGATTTAACCAATATATATATATACATATATATACATATATATATGTATGTATATAAGGACGAAAAGGGATATATTTTTATATATTACAGCATGTATTTACTTGCTTATCTGTTTGAGTATGCTTGTACAGACTCATACACATACATACACATATATGCACACACATAAATACATACATATATACATATACATTTATATATATATATATACATATGTGTGTGTGTGTGTGTGTGTGTGTGTGTGTGTGTGTGTGTGTACATCTGTATGTATGTATAACTACTTCAGCATATTATCCCCTCAGAGAATTAAATTACAATAAGACGTGCCCAGTTTTTTCTTCTTCTGAATAATAAAAATAATATACTTTCGAAAAGATACTTTGAAATAACTACACTTGCATTCAAAATTATTAGCGATTGTAAAACTGAGATATAATTTCGAGATACTAAGA
>NW_026414520.1:787-1968 GCF_001194135.2 Octopus bimaculoides | reverse complement strand
TATATATATATATATATATATATTAATATAATACATGTATATTTACACCCTCCCCACACACACGCATAGAATTTTGTGTGTTTATATTGACGTGAGTATATGGAATAATAAAAGTAATTATGAATTTTTTTTCGACTCGGTTGCTTATGCCATGAGTTCGAGATGATGACAAATATTTTCCATACTTCCAATTATTTCTATAATTTAATTTAAGTTTATCTTTGGACACACACACGCACACACACATACGCACACGCAGGCACACTAATACATATATACATACTCATTTCTGCGTGGATTTGATAAAATACGTACAAGTTACGTTGACGCTTCTTTCCTTTTTGTATACTCTCTATCTATCTATCTATCTATCTATATATATATATATACATGCGCGCGCGAGTATGTACGTATGTAAATATGCATGTATATACGGTGTGTATGTATGCGTGTGTGTGTATTCTGATCGTCTGTATGTAACTTTCCTTTCTTTCAAAATATATGTAAAAATAAATAAATAAATAAATAAATATATAAAATCTGAATGTAAAATTGAAATTATGCAGAATTGAAGTGTTCAGAATTTCAAAAAAGTTTCGATAAAAATAATCCTTAAAATACCAGAAGTGATTCCTCAAATGCTGTGGACGGAATTCCTTTAAACGAAGTATTTCAAAAATAATTCAGTGCCTAATTACAAATGAAGTCACGTGGTTTGGTGGTGAGGAATGCGGCTTACGTTCATGAGTTCGATTCCTTGCCGCGCTTTGCGTCCTTGGGCAAGATATTTTCTTTTTTCTTTTCCTTTTCTACATTTCATTCAGCTGGCAAAAATGTGTTGCAACAGTATTTCAAAGGGGCCAGCTTTGTCACAGCCTGGGTCACGCTGAATCTCTCTGAGAACTGTGTTAAGGGTACGCGTGTCTGTGGAGTGCTCAGCCACTTGCACGTTGATCTCATGAGCAAACTCACCCGTTGATCAGATCAACTGGAATCGTCAAGAAACGTAATTGGTGGCTTGTCAGCTACCTGTTCATATACAAACATACGAACACTTACGTACATACTTTCATACATTCATACACATACACGCTTATACATGTTTTTATATTCATACACATTCAAGTGCACACACACACACACACACACACACACACACACACACACACACACACACACAC
>NW_026414520.1:0-439 GCF_001194135.2 Octopus bimaculoides | reverse complement strand
TATATATATATATATATATATGTATATATATATATATATACGTATATATACAAACATACATACACGCATGCATACATGTACGAAAACGTACATACATACATACATACATACATGCATGCATCCATACATACGTTCATATACGCCCTATCTGTACGACCTACTTAAATTTAGAACTTAGTGATTGCTTACTAATAGCAGACTCATGCTTCCTTTACTTAATATATACCGGCCGCAACACCCTCTCCAGCCACGACACTCCACCATCAGTAAGCGTACAATCAAAAGAAATGCAACAATTAGATTAAGGACAATAACAGCGACAAGAAGAAAAATAAGTGGACGCTGCTAACTGGCACGAGCTGGAGGTTGGGTAACGTTTCCTTTCACCACACCACTCACCAATTAAAGGAAAGCTTTACGTATATATATGTATATATAT
>NW_026414519.1:0-349 GCF_001194135.2 Octopus bimaculoides | reverse complement strand
CGATATATCCAAGATCGATTTATTCACCACTCTATGTCAACATTTCTGTGTCAAACTTATCCAGTGACTGGTCCATTGGATTTCGACATTTGACACTTCTTCAGGAATGGTTACCATCGGAACAAAACACGAAAAAACACATACATAACGATCATATTAAATTATTAAATTATTAAAATCCCGTTACAGTTCATCTTTCTGTTATTATTTGGGAGATAACTCCTTAATTTTCTATTTTTATTGCTCTCCTGTGAATTTCCACTAAATTAATTTATTTAATTTAATTAATTTGTTTATTACGTTGTACTATACTATATTACCCGTTCCTTTACCCGTATACATATACATA
>NW_026414518.1:1213-1856 GCF_001194135.2 Octopus bimaculoides | reverse complement strand
TATATACACACACACGTATATATGTATGCTTATATAGATGTGTAGATATATATGAATCTACGTGTATATGTAAATTTCCGTGTATATATATGTATTTACATATGTACGTGTGTTTGCTCTGCTTCTATGAAAATAAGGAGTCGGTTGTTCGATCAACTAAATTATCTACACCTGTATTAAAATCTTATGCACTGCGCTTTCCACAGGCACGTGACACAAGTAATTTTCAGGTAGAGTCAGTGAGTCACAGTATGTGACAACACAGTCTTTTCCGAATTACATGTATATCCCATACGGTGGGATTGTGTACAGCATCAGTCATCTGGATTCAATCACAATGTAGTGGTTGACCCAAGGCTAGAGAAAATGATATTGGCCCAACACTGTGGGATCGAACGTCGAACCGCGTGGTTTTAAGCGAACTTCTTAACCATTCAGGTTTCTTGCAACTTCTCCGCTATCTAACTCAAGCTTTTTTAATAGTCGAAACGCAATCCCTATAAACACACATAGAAAGAGAGAATGAGAGCGAGAAAAAAAGGGAGAGTAACACAAAAACGCATTTATATTTATATATATACACACACACACACGCACTCACACACCTATATATATATATATATATATATATATATATATATAT
>NW_026414517.1:0-386 GCF_001194135.2 Octopus bimaculoides | reverse complement strand
TATATATATATGGATGTATGTATGCACATATGTATTTATGTGTATTCGCAAGATGATGAGGAGGTTGAAAAGTCTTGACACGTTTGGAGTCTATCTAATTTCCAATGGCGACTTGGTTCGATTTCTTTGTATCGTCTTCAAATTGATTTTTGTACAGACTTATGATGACTGCGGGGGTAATATAATATAATATAACACACACGCACACACACACATATATAAGAAATGGAACACACACAAAAGAAAGACAAATAAACAGGAAACTATTCAAGAGGCGACCGTTTTAATTCGGTCTGTAGGACTTACAAACATTCTGATAAAACAGAAAAATATATTAAATTGATCTGATATTTGCTTATGTATATAGGTATGTATATATGTGTGTG
>NW_026414516.1:0-960 GCF_001194135.2 Octopus bimaculoides | reverse complement strand
ATCAACTGGAACCCTCGACGTCGTAAGCGACGGAGTGCCAACAACCTTGCCTACCCAGGCAGCACGTCCCTGATATATATATTCTTTTATTCATATGTGTGTGCGTGTGTGTGCGTGCGTGTGTAAATATGTGTGTCTGTGTGCGTGTGCGTTTGTGTTACTTACACACACATATTTTGTGAGCGATATTTTCAACCAAGACGTTCCAGTTGCATCTGATTCTTCAAGTGCTTCAATTCTGTGTACGTACATAAATTTACTAGATTAGCAATTATTAATGGTTTAACCATTCTGTTGATGTGCCATTTTTTTTTATCATTAACAAAGTTGTCGGCATTTTTGACGACACGGGTATCCTAGTATTTAATAAATGATCTGGAGGTGTCCATCCAAAACACATGATCTACGGAAACTGTAGAAAGTTCACCACATTATGTGCTTCAATAGGCATACAAAATGGTAGCACCCTGTCTCCTCTTCGGATCTGGTCGGCCGTTGACAGCTTCTGTCTGGAACATTCTTCGCCCATTTTTTTTTTATTTCCCTTAAAAAGTTTTTTAATGCGGATGTACTTCCATAATATTTTTTCACATGGAATGCTGGAACCAGTAATTTGCATGAGAAAAGGTCTATGAACGTCACATATTACAGAAATTAATAGAAACCCTACTCCAAGCGACAAGCGATAATCACTCGGACTATTTATATATCAATCAATATTCAGAATAAATCGCCTGGAAACAAAGCAGTCTTTGGATATAAGAATTTTTATTTAGAAGTAATTACCAAATCTACAATACCCGAGGACTCATTCTGCGTATTGGTAGTACATATATACATCCATACATACATACATATACATATACATATATGTATATGTATATATGTATATGGTTATATTCATATGTACATGTATGTATGTATATATATATGTGTATATATATATATATATATATATAT
>NW_026414515.1:0-1004 GCF_001194135.2 Octopus bimaculoides | reverse complement strand
TATGTATATATATATGTATATATATATGTGTGTGTGTGTGTGTGTGTATGCATATATGTATATATGTATAAATAAATAAATGGAGTTAAACGCAGGTGCTATTCAAATCTTTTTACTTCCAAAGAAAACATTGGTATTATTCCAGAAGGAATAAAATGGTGTAAAGCAATGCAGTCTTCTCACCAGGGAAAGAAAGAAACCAAATACATCAATAAGACATTTTAACAGAATGTGATGACTGTGTATATGATGAAAAGAACGCTAGCAAATTTTTTTTTAAAAACCAAAAAAAACCCCCGTTATTTGATATAACGTCAAAAGTAGTTTATAGAAAGCGAAGGAGGAGAAAGAAAGAAATTAGCAGAAAACTAATAGTGGAGAGATATAGAGCAAAAGGTGAAAGGTGAAAGGTATGTTTTTGCCGATGCTTGCAACGATAAACGCATTCTATAAACGTGTTTACAAGAGGATTCTCTGAGAACAGGATGAAATACATTTCACTGTTACAAAGCAGACAAGAGCCTGGGCTTCAGAGGTCCACAGCTCTTCAATATCCTCCCGAAGGACCTGAGAGATCTGCATGGGGTGGATGTAGGTGTCTTCAAAATAAAGCTGGACCTCTTCCTGTCAAGTGTCCCAGATGAACCAACTTCGTGGCAGGAGGTGCAGATGAGGGCAGCTGCATCAAATGTCAATCCCTTAAAAGCATTTGTGAAGTAAAATTATGTAGCAACACCAAATGGCGGTGCCCCAGCATGGCCACAGCTCGTGAGCTGAAACTAGATAAAATGATAAAAAAATAATAATATATATATATTTGTATATATAACGGTGTGGAGAAGTTTGTTTGTAGTCGCGGGTCACCAATGTAACGGTAGGGTTATTGGAGACGGAAGGGTCACCAATTGTAACGGTATCGATATGTTAAAGTCAGAGATTACCAATTGTAAACAAGTTATAAGATGAACGATGAAGATGATCGACATTTTTATAGAAATATTTAT
>NW_026414514.1:0-433 GCF_001194135.2 Octopus bimaculoides | reverse complement strand
AATTATTAAATTATATCCCTGTATCCTCTTGATGGAGATTGCCCTACATTTGGATGTGTCTATATGCCATACTGGGGTACTGCTTTGAAGATTTTTAGTTGAACGTATCGACCCCAGAAATTTTTTTTTCCCTTTTACTTGCTGCAGTTATTAGACTGCGACCATGCTGGGGCACCACCTTGTAGAAGTATTTTTAGACGACTGTATGGAACCCAGAATATTTTTTTTAAGTCAAAACCATCTCAGTGATATATTTCGTTTTTTTTTTTTTTGTTGTGTGCTTTTTTTTTCCTTTGTACTTGTAAAATCATTAGACTGTATTAATACTGGGGCACAACCTTGAAACATTTTTAGCCGAATGTATCGACCCCAGAATTTTTGTCAGGTGATTTTCAACCAGCGCATGAAGTTAAGCCTAGAAGGTCTCTCCACA
>NW_026414513.1:0-583 GCF_001194135.2 Octopus bimaculoides | reverse complement strand
TATAGTAAGGTCGGAACAAAATGGCTCGAAGAATATGTCACGTGCTCTCTGTTTACCTTACTGAATCTGCTTCCGGATGACGACTATTTTGTTTTTAATATTTCCTGAAAATCAATTTCTTTGGGTACAGCAAAATTACGTTATTAAAAATACTTTTATAACAACGTTTTTATGTCTAGGGCAATGATTTGCCAACGGCATCATTATCCATTTTTGCAGCCAGGAATGAGAAATTAGTCAACAGGTTGTGGCCAGACCCAGCTACATTCAGTTTATTTCTTAGCAATACTCACTTCACTCATTCTATTTCCTTATGCACAAGCCAAAAATACCCAAGGTATTTGCTCCAGTTTCTATGCCACAGACAGCAATGCAGAATTATCTACAAATTAATACTCAGTCATTGAAGCAATGTTATAAGATACAAGAGTGAACATGTGGCTTTTAATCAGTAAATTTTCAATACAAGGTAGTGACTGCGGTGATAATCAACTGACACAGCAGTTTTCTAAATATATATGTTTATCGTTTTCGGATTTGTTTTGCATGATACTTTACGTGATTTCGTGTGCTGAAGCATATT
>NW_026414512.1:0-495 GCF_001194135.2 Octopus bimaculoides | reverse complement strand
AAATAACATAGCCACTGCTGTGAATCTGTTCCTATCAAATTCTCATCGTAATAAAGGCTCGGGGACGCTTATACTGTGATAAATGGCCAATCAACCCTGAAATATATTAGGATAAACTGCATGCATATATGTGCGTGCGTATGTATGTGCGTATATTTTTATGTATGTATGTATGTATGCATGCTTGTATGTATGCATGTATATTTGTATTAGCATATATGTACGAATACATGTTTTTATACATATGTATATATTTATAAGTATATATTTATAAATATATATTTATATATGTATATCTGGATATTCATATATATATATATATAAACATATATATTTACATAATATACATGTGTGTATAAGAACACGTCAATATACATATATACATGTTTAAACATACGTATATAGACATAGAGATAAATTTAATTATATACAGGCACGTATGTAAATATGTATGTATGTATGTATGTATGTATGTATGTAAGTATGTATGTATGT
>NW_026414511.1:0-417 GCF_001194135.2 Octopus bimaculoides | reverse complement strand
ATCTATGTATATATATATATGTTTGTATATATGTGTATATATATATATATATGTATATATATATGCGTATACACGCACACATATATATACACATATACATATATTAGATGTGAACATTCACACCAATTAAACATTTATCAGAAGGTCAATGCATACGTGAAGTTACGTGTATGGATGTATGTGTATTCTGCGTGCATGTATATATATATATATATTTATGTTTGTGTGTGTTTGTGTGTGTTTATAATATACCCGCATCTTCGTGCATATATTTAAATATGCACACCTATATTTATGCATATTAGTTTATACACACACATATATATAGCTATATATATTTGTATTCATACAAGTATATATATCTATCTATATATATATGTATATATACATATATATACATATATATACATATATATA
>NW_026414510.1:0-1164 GCF_001194135.2 Octopus bimaculoides | reverse complement strand
CTTCCTCCGTTTTTCCATTCTTTGAACTTTCCGTCTTTCCGACGAAGGGCACCGCCCGAAACGTCATACTCTCTCTCTTTCCTTTCCCGATATCAGTAAATAAAATGTACTAATGTTACACTCATCATTTATTCCTGTATCGTATAATTTCTCTTGTCACCTACATATTGTATATTATTAAAATATAAGTAACTTACATATTCTTATACAAAGCGTAACGATAATAATATTTCTTTCTTTCATAGGCACAAGACCTGAGATCTTAGGGTAGGAGCTCGTCGATTACACCACACCATCACCCAACTGGTACTTACTATATTAACCTCGAATGGATGAAAGGCGATGTCAGATTCGGTGGAGTTTGAACTCAGAACCTAAAGACAGACTAAATGACGCCAAGCATTTTGTGTCATTTCTGCCAGCTCGACACCGTAAAGATAATTGATAAAAAGAATAACAAAAATAACAATATCAATAGCAACACAACAATAACACGAGCAATGATTTCTGTTCCAATTATTTGTTATCGTTATTATTTTTCGGAAAGGTGACAAACTGGCAAAATCGTTAGCATACCGGACAAAATGAATAACGGCATTCCTTTCGGTTTAAACTTTGGAGTTCAAATTCCGAGTACGTAGACTTTTGCATTCATGCTTTCAGGGCCGATAAAATAAGTACCAGTTGTGTGATGCCGTTGATGTAATAGCCTACCTGCTCCAAGCAAAAAATTCAGGCCTTGCGCCAATATCAGATATCATTATTTATCTAGATATTTTTCTTAAACCTTGTCATGATAAATTTTTGAAACATATGAATTAGTCTTGCTGTATAGGATTAGCTACTTCTTTTCTAGTTTTACGGTGACTAGAAATAATTGTGTAATGTCTGCATGCAACATAAATTCCATATCATATTAAACCATTTTTCATTTAAATATTTTAAAGACGGTTACTGTAAAGTACAATCGTCATTGCACATTTGATAATCAAATTTCAATGTTGTTAAAAAGTTGGTAAAGCTTGATCTAAATTCAATAAAAAATTACATAGCATATATCATGTATTTTATTTTTTGAGAAATTACTGTGGTACATCAAGTGGTGCCATTAATTTTATACAAATGTGCACTGCTCTGCGGTAGCGATAAAACTATATCTCATAG
>NW_026414509.1:0-577 GCF_001194135.2 Octopus bimaculoides | reverse complement strand
TTCTTATTCTTTTTCTTGCTTCTTCCAGGATTCAATATTTCTTAATCTTTATATTGCTATTTCCGGGATTCAATATTTTTTATTGTTTTTGTTACTCCCTCCAGGTTTCAATATTTCTTATTCCTTTTCTTGCTACTTCCAGGTTTCAATATTTTTTTATACTTTTTGTTACTTCCTCCAGGATTCTATATTTCTTATTCTTTTTCTTTCTTCTTCCAGGATTCAATATTTCTTATTGTTTTTGTTACTTCCTCCAGCATTCAATATTTCTTATTCTTTTTGTTGCTTCTTCCAGGATTCAATATTTCTAATTCTTTTTGTTGCTAATTCCAGGATTCATTATTTCTTATTCTTTTTGTTGCTTCTTCCAAGATTCAATATTTCTTAGTCTTTTTGTTGCTACTTCCAGGATTCATTATTTCTTATTCTTTTTGTAGCTTCTTCCAGGATTCAATATTTCTAATTCTTTTTCTTGCTTCTTCCAGGATTCTATATTTGTTAATCTTTTTCTTGCTTCTTCCAGGATACAATATTTCTTATTCCTTTTGTTGCTTCTTCCAGGAT
Source organism: Octopus bimaculoides (assembly GCF_001194135.2). NCBI lineage: Eukaryota > Metazoa > Mollusca > Cephalopoda > Octopoda > Octopodidae > Octopus > Octopus bimaculoides. The sequence goes on along the minus strand of NW_026414509.1, from coordinate 13 downwards.
TCAATATTTCTTA
>NW_026414508.1:0-259 GCF_001194135.2 Octopus bimaculoides | reverse complement strand
GTATAAACAGTAACTGCACGACAACATGAAGTATATTTGCCACTTAAATGTGGATAGACCCTAAGGGTGAATGCTACTGTTGCTTTTAGCCCCAGGAGAACATCTCCTCCAGCTGGCTATTGACATTCTTTCTGTGCCCTGTCGGTATTTGCAAAAGGACAAAGGGTAAATACCCAGTTGTAGAAGGTGTTCTCCTGGGGCTAAAAGCAACAGTAGCATTCACCCTTAGTGGTTAGCCACATTTAAGTGGCAAATATAC
>NW_026414507.1:0-207 GCF_001194135.2 Octopus bimaculoides | reverse complement strand
CTATCTATCTATCTATCTATCTCTCTCTCTATCTATCTATCTATCTACCTGTCTGTCTTTCTATCTGTCTGTCTATCTATCTGTGTATCTATACGTCTATCTGTCTGTCTATCTGTCTGTCTATATTTGTATTTAGCTAGTTATACATATATACATTTGTACGTATGTATGTATGTTTGTATGTATGTATGTATGTATGTATGTATG
>NW_026414506.1:0-380 GCF_001194135.2 Octopus bimaculoides | reverse complement strand
GAGAGAGAGAGAGAGAGAGAGAGAGAGAGAGAGAGAGACACACACACAATTGATTAATTATATGTGTGCGTGTTACCTCTAAGTACGATCGTGCTTCAAATTACTTGTGGGAGCCATTCGAATATATGTTATCACACTACGCTATTCACTCACATGCATATTCGTATGTACATATACGTACGTCTGTGTGTATGCGTGTGTATTAATGCGTGTGTGTGCGTTTTAGAGTACATATCGATGTGTGCAAGCTTAGTGAAATTGGCTGCTATCGAATGGAATAACACGAACACGAAGTGTTAATTTTCTTCATTCCTTATTTACGCACATGTTTATATGTATTTATATATGCATATATATATATATATATATATATATATATA
>NW_026414505.1:0-305 GCF_001194135.2 Octopus bimaculoides | reverse complement strand
TATACATATTGTTTATGCTGGGGGTCTACGTTGTCACAGACTTGGAAATGTTGTATCGTTTGCTAGAAGATATCAGCGAAAGTTATGACCCTGACAAAATCCACGTTTATTTTCATGATGTCTTGATAAAAGCAACCATTGTGCTACTAGACAGCAATAAGGAGAATGATGCAGAGGCCTGGGATTCTTTTGTGGAAAGCTTTCGTGGGGTTGCCTAGAAAAGCAGGCTGAATAATAGTAAGGTCAGCATGTATCTATTTCTTACCAAGAACGTGGAAGAAATCTCTCCGTCATCCGACTCGTGG
>NW_026414504.1:0-612 GCF_001194135.2 Octopus bimaculoides | reverse complement strand
CTGGTTATTTATGCGTGACTGCTTGTACATACATACATACATACATACATACATTCACATACATTCACACACACACACACATGTTTATTTAATTATTTGTGCCTAAATTAGAGATATCACCACCACCGTCATCAGTGTTATCATCATCATCGTCGTCGTCATCATCATCATCATCATCATCATCATCATCATCATAATTATCATAATCGTCATCATCATCATCATCATCATCACCATCATCGTCATCATCATCATCATCATCATTAGAAATAATGGCTTCTAATTAAGACAGAAGCCAGTACTTTCTTTTTTTTTGTTTTACCGGAAGGGGTTAGTCGATACCATCTAAGATTACACACAGTACTTGATTAGTACTTTATGTTATCGATTCAGAAAGGACGAAAGGGAAATTCTCTGAATTCAATTCCACGTCGGGATTTGAACTCAGAACATAAGAAGTCGGAGGAAATATTGCAAAGTATTTCTGACGATGCTTTAACGATTTTGATAGTTTGTCCAACAGATATATATATATATACACATACGAAACGCGGAGTACATGGGACAGGGACAACTGACGAAGGGTTATACTCTTTATGTTGCATGTCTCGT
>NW_026414502.1:6113-6711 GCF_001194135.2 Octopus bimaculoides | reverse complement strand
ATCAGAATCAACTGTTCCCGGGCAAACGGGCCAAACAAAATCCATCACATACTGATAGAGCATAAATTTATATTTTTGGGGTATTAGTAAACTAATATACGACCTGTCATGAATTTTCGTTTGCACGAATGCCATTGCTTCTGTTTCTGTCTCCAATGTGTTTGGTGGTTGAAACGAGGGTTTTAGCTATCATTTCTATCAGGTAGACGCATGCGTACGTGCCTATGATTTATATAATTTTAATTCTATTGCTGTATAATGCTATTTTAGGTTTGCAACCACCTATATTAATGTTGCTGTTATCACAACTATTTATATTGCCTTCGATAATAATAGCAATATTAATATCTATATAAATATTCTATCTTGAATACATTGATATACCTGTATATATTTATCTATCTGTCTATATATGTGTGTGTGTGTGTGTGTGTACCTTGCTAAGAATAGAGATTACAGTGCCTTCAACGTTTCTGTTCGCTATGGCATTCTCGGACTGACCGATGCTAGCTTAGCAGGTCGATACTTCCAAGTTACCCTCAATGCAATTGTTGCTTAATATATATATGTGTGTGTGTGTGTGTGTGTGTGTGTGTGT
>NW_026414502.1:1843-2816 GCF_001194135.2 Octopus bimaculoides | reverse complement strand
GTGTGTGTGTGTGTGTGTGTGTGAGAGAGATTTTGTTGAATTAGGTACTTAAGTTGAAGCACCAAGTCAGTCCGGTATTATCCGCACAGCTCGAAGTGAGGTGAATAAAATCAAAGTAAGCAACAGGATATCAAGTTGTGATGCAGTACGACCGTTTCAAGCGACTCCATTTATTTGAACGATGCAATCATTACATCAATTTAAATGCAGTGACATCTTCAGCTGCACAAATAAAGGAATGCCCTGAGAAGTCTTTATAGAAACTACCTAATGAGTAATTAAGTACATAAATGAAGATTAAACTGATTCTATGTAATCTTTCCTTTTTGATATATATACACACATTTTACCTCTTTTGGTCATGATATCATTTTTGAAAATCTTAAATTTTATTTTTTATGCCGCATAACAATATTGTTTATAAAGAATCACCCGTAGTGGCCCTTAATAAAATTTCCTCTGCATTAACATCTTAGGTTTCTTAGCGTCTCGCCCCTTTAACTGGTAATTAACATCATGATTCAAAGTCTTTCCCTACCCAGTCTCTTTTCATAGACAGTTACTTATATCCAAATGACTATTCCTACTGTCTTCTTTCCTCTCCGAGGAAAAGGAATACATGTGACCAGACCTAGTCATGAACCGTCAACTCACTTTTGTCCTTTATTCAAAATAGACAGTCTTCTAGTTAAATTTAGTCGTTGATGAAGTGGTAAATGAATTAGAAAGGAATTACAATCCCTTACAACTCCGATAGGCTTCATGCGATTCTTGGAAGTGTAGTCTATTCTTAGCTACAACAGCAACAACATGAATTTCTTCAATCTTCTTGCTCTGTTAAAATATTTGAGAAAATTATATTAGAGTCTCCGACTGGTTAAAATTCTGTTTATTCGTGCAGCTGAAGATGGCACTGGATTATACTACTTGATATCCTGTTGCTTATTTTGATTATATATATATATATATATAT
>NW_026414502.1:0-801 GCF_001194135.2 Octopus bimaculoides | reverse complement strand
TATATATGTATGTATGTATTCATATGATGTATAATGTGAGATTAATAATAAAATAAAGTTTTACAAAGCCAGATATTTTCAAAATTTTGTAATACAAGGACAATGAGAAGAATGGGGTGGGGGGTAGAGCAAGAGGAGCGAATAAGCATGCGCCGACCCATCCCCCGGTCGCCTCTTCTTCTTTTTACAAAAGACTTCCAGCAGCGATTGCATCGGCGGCGGCGGTGGCTGCGGCGTTGACGATGAGTATCGACACTAACATGGAGGATGAATAAGCACTGGTGGCACTGTTGCAATAATCTGTGTCGCAGAAGCAGTAGAGAGCCGTCATGTTGTTCGCGGGAGACGTCCAATGCCGGCATCCATTCTTGTCGTCCATTCCGTGTAGCACACCAGGTTTGTAACATCCCCGGATGTAACCGATCCAGCCATCTGGAAAATATGAAGGAATAAGAAACGTGATGAGATATGCCTGAATGCATATGGTATCGCGTGTTCATCATTATCTTAGGCAACACCCCTACACTCACACCAAATTGAGCATACCTACCATTTTAATATACACTTCGACGTATATTTCGATATTTCGGCGTTAAAAACACTTTGTCAAAAGAAAATGGAGACTGGTACCGAGAGGTCTTAACCTTTAGTATGGAACACATACATATATAAATACATACATACATGCGTATATAGAATACACAAGCTATGAAAAAGGCAGCTACAACTGGTTTAGTAAGACAACGGTTTCTTTGAACGAATAATGAAAGCAGTGTGTCCTATGTACATATATATATATAT
>NW_026414501.1:0-698 GCF_001194135.2 Octopus bimaculoides | reverse complement strand
CTATGTTTACTCTTACAGTATCTTTTCTATTAGTATTTATTATAACATTCTTTGTAAACAAAGAAGAGTAATGTTAATTCATTTGAATCCAGCATGATACAGGTACATATTTGCTGATCCTAGAATGATAAATCTCATATGGTGCAGCTTTAGGATTTAAAACTACTATCATAAGTGTGGTCGGCTGTGTTACTCTGAAGTATTTAGTGACCCATCAAATTCACTTCTTCAATTTTATTTTATTAGAAAGTTAAATTTCTGTATGACCATTTAGATGTTACTTCTTTTAGAAAGTTAAACATAAAAACCATATAAAAGCCTTAATTGGAATTCCATAAATTCATATTCATTGTTATTTATAAATAGTTGATTTCCATACAATCTGGGAATTCAATAGTTGTTTCTTTGAATATGGAAATATAGAAATATAGACATTTTAAAACATATTGCCACAATTGTCGCTATATAACCGACTCGGAAATAGGAACATAATGCGTTTTCAAGCAGAAAGAACGTCTGTAAATATTTATCCAGACTGAACTCTCACAAACATTGTTTTTGTTTTGTTTTTCAGGGCCATTTGACTGCGATTTCCAAGAACGAACTTGCAAATATCAATCATCCGGTTATGGATTCAGATGGAGTATTCAGCAAGAATACTCATATTCAAGTGGTAAATTTTGTTTTATATTTCAATA
>NW_026414500.1:0-234 GCF_001194135.2 Octopus bimaculoides | reverse complement strand
GTGCCTCATTTCCCCTTTCGTCTTATTCCTATCAGTTTCTTATTCACCATGATCTACTTCACTTCATAATTTTCTTCTATTCTCCGCTTCCAATTCTATTTTTCTACTTCTGTATTTCATTGTCATTATAAGCATCATGGCCATGAACGCGATCATCACCATCATCAAAACCACATTCATTATCATCTCATCAGCATAAACGACATCATCATTAGCATCATTTTTATAATCAGT
>NW_026414499.1:0-202 GCF_001194135.2 Octopus bimaculoides | reverse complement strand
GTATGTGTGTATGTATGTATGTATGTATGTATGTGTGTGTGTATGTATGTCATTATTCAGTTTATTTCAGAATTTCTAGTCAATAGAGAAAGAACCGCTTTCTAACCTACATCCAAGGCTCCTTCATTGGAATTTCAGCATTAACAACAGGTTATGTATGTATGTATGTATGCATGTATGTATGTATGCCTGTATGTATGTA
>NW_026414498.1:0-217 GCF_001194135.2 Octopus bimaculoides | reverse complement strand
TCTCTCTCCCTCTTTCTTTTCTCTCTCCCCCTCTCTCTCTCTCTCCCTCTCCCTCTCCCTCTCTCTCAATTTCTCTCTCCATCTCTTTTTTCCCATCTCTCTATCCATCTCTCTCACACTCTCTCTCTCCATTTTTCTCTCTCTCTCTCTCCCTCACCCTCTTTCTCTTCTCTCTCCCTCTTTCTTTTCTCTCTCCCCCTCTCTCTCTCTCTCCCTC
>NW_026414497.1:13216-13452 GCF_001194135.2 Octopus bimaculoides | reverse complement strand
AAGTTGTCCTGAACAGGCAGGTCAGGTGTTCCTCGTCGACACCCAGATTCTCCCCTCCACTAATCCTCTATAGAACACCTTTGTGGAATTGAAGTCGCACTTGTTTGGTTCCAGATGGCAGAGTTGCTTGAGAGCAAGACGGTACTCACGGTGCCATTTGCCTAGCTTTGGTCTATGTTTGATCCATAACTGCAGTTCAGCCAAAGAGATGAGCTGCGGGAAAGTGCACCACACAA
>NW_026414497.1:12657-12901 GCF_001194135.2 Octopus bimaculoides | reverse complement strand
CGGTAATTGATGACAGATGCAATGTACGCGTTCACCACCTCTGCTTGACATTTTAGGGATAGCTTCTTCTCAGCCCATTGCTGAATGAGAATAGTCATCCTAGTTGTTATCATGCCCCAGTTCTTCTCCATTTGGAGGTCTGGACCAAACCAGAATCTGAGCAATTTAACCGGTCCATCGATCCAGCGTCCCACGCTGGAGACGCTGTTGGACGGCATGAACTTGCTTCTCCAGGTGCCAAGCT
>NW_026414497.1:12316-12495 GCF_001194135.2 Octopus bimaculoides | reverse complement strand
GCTCTCGCCGGATGCCCCTCAATGTCACCAGCTTCTGCAGTAGTGGCTCAAGAGTCAATACGTACAGAAGTGACGAGAGGGGGCATCCTTGACAAACAGAACGCGTGATGTTAAATGGTCTGGACAGATGACCATTTACGAGCGGATGCCACTGTATAAGGCAGCGATCCAACCGTGGA
>NW_026414497.1:11709-12115 GCF_001194135.2 Octopus bimaculoides | reverse complement strand
GTTTATGCTTTGTTGACCAGTTTCTCGGTGACAAGCGCCAACCTGGTTGATTTTATTTTCATTTCTTTTTGTTTTTTGCCAAATAAACACATACACTATATACTCATTCTTCACTTCAGGTTTATTATTGTTCTTTAGCATACCTGCACAAACATGCATGATCTGACAGGCTGATTATTAATTATGTAACCTCAGGTAGGGAGGGAATAAACACATTAGAATAAACACTGGAAAGGAATACTATGTTCTTGCAAGGAATGTTTTCTTTTTATTAATACACTACTAAACCTCGATGTATTAAGTTACGATGAAAAGCATTAACCAGGAATGACCCCCACCCCCAACTGACTCCTGTGCTGATGGCACGTAAAAAACACCATCCAAACATGGTTGAAGCCAGTGCCCC
>NW_026414497.1:8428-8562 GCF_001194135.2 Octopus bimaculoides | reverse complement strand
TATTGCTATATTCATTGCTGATTTCCATACTGACCACCCAGTGAATGAGCGAGGGACCCTGTCAAACGTTCTTTCCATGTTAACATATCCTAAGTACAGTGGTTTATATTTGACTAAATACTTCATCTGCAGTT
>NW_026414497.1:8306-8418 GCF_001194135.2 Octopus bimaculoides | reverse complement strand
AAGTACAGTGGTTTATATTTGACTAAATACTTCATCTGCAGTTACTTTACTTAGAAGATAGCATCAGTAGTGGTTGCCCTGGCACAAAAACGAACTGTATCTCATCTTGGTT
>NW_026414497.1:7875-8296 GCF_001194135.2 Octopus bimaculoides | reverse complement strand
TCTCTTCTTAATTAGTTGAGCTATGACAGTTTTCTCTAACTTTCATGACCTGCTCCAGCAATATGATGCCTCTAATTACTTCTGTCTAAGCCCTTTCCTTTACAATTGTAGCAGTTGTTGGGCATGATACTTTCGTGGACAACCTGATTAACCATACAGGTGACTATGCCATAACCTACTCCCCCTCTCAGTTGAAGGATTTTTGACTTGCAAGTTACTTGGTGATCTCACTGGTGCTAGTGCCATGTAAAAGGCACATCTGACCCATGCCAGCATGATGAATGGACATTAAATGGTGATAATGATGAAGATGATTGTGATAATTCTTGATTAACCTGGGGCTTTCCTTGTCTTCATAGTTTTTATTCCTGTATCTGTCTTACAGCTCTCAGTTCAGATACTGAGTCTCTACTAAGTTCAC
>NW_026414497.1:7507-7840 GCF_001194135.2 Octopus bimaculoides | reverse complement strand
TTGACCAGAGCTGGAAAGCTGGAGAGCTGCACCAGGCTCTAGTCTAATTTGGCATGGTTTCTATGGCTGGATGTCCTTTCTAATGCCAACCACAGAGTGTCCTGGGTGCTTTTACATGGCACTGGCACAGGACTCTTGCAGACCAATTCTCTTCACCAGAGAGATCAGTATTAACAATTCTACTGTGGAGCATGGGTCTTCTTCAGTACACCAAGGTACCAAGCATTTCAGTCATTTGTCATCTTACCCGAAAGGTATAGCATCCTGAGGTCATCTTCCTGGGTGTCCCATTTCGATGTATTGGCACTTCTTTATGGAGTGTCAGCAGCCATC
>NW_026414497.1:7019-7148 GCF_001194135.2 Octopus bimaculoides | reverse complement strand
TGCTTAACTTCTCTCCCAATATACTAGCACTCTGTCAAATATGTATGCTTTCATTACACATCCAACAGAGCATTCCAGTCTCATTCTTCTCTAACCTTTGTATGTCTTCTGCATTCAGGGTCTGCATCT
>NW_026414497.1:6731-7009 GCF_001194135.2 Octopus bimaculoides | reverse complement strand
CTGCATTCAGGGTCTGCATCTCACTAGCATGTAGAATGTCTGTGTACATGTGTCATACAATCTTCCTTTCACTTGAAGAGAAAAGCCTTTCATAGCTAACAAACATAGCAGCTCTCTGAATTTCCTCCATCCTATTCATATTCTAGCTATCACACCCTCCGTGCATCCTTCTCCACGCCTAATTTGATCCTATTATTTCTAATGAGCCACCAGGGCTTTTGAGAGAATCAATTTCCTAAGTCTCTATAGTTTTTATGGATATTGTGCTCTTTCAATGT
>NW_026414497.1:3890-4031 GCF_001194135.2 Octopus bimaculoides | reverse complement strand
AGTTTTAATTTCCTTCAGTGCCGGAAAGCCTTCATTCAAGTGTATGCACATACATTACAAATATGGTCCATACTTCTATGTACATGCTCATGGGTCAAAAAATATAATAAAAGATTAAAAAAAAAAGCATTTATGCATATG
>NW_026414497.1:3770-3880 GCF_001194135.2 Octopus bimaculoides | reverse complement strand
GGTCAAAAAATATAATAAAAGATTAAAAAAAAAAGCATTTATGCATATGCTTGAGTCTCTTTTGGAGAGGTGATGGTGAGCAGTGGATAGATATTAGAAACAGATTCAGT
>NW_026414497.1:2379-3760 GCF_001194135.2 Octopus bimaculoides | reverse complement strand
TATTGTGTGATAGAATATTCCACCATGAAATTTACCAATCTAAGTTGAAATTAATTTGTTAGTCAGTAGAGAGATGAAATATTCATTATCCATGATCTGAAATAACTGTATATTTTCACAGAGCAAGAGAGAGAAGTTAGATTTGGTAGCAATTTGAAGTTATTTGCCTATCAATATTGAAAATAAAGAAATTTCAATCATTCAATCACATAAGGAAAGAGAGAGAGGGATAGAATTTGATATAAGCTTGAAATGTCACAATGGTAGGCCAACACAAGTTCTTTTAGCTTTTGTATTGAATTGGCTGCTGTGATGTCATAAGTTTTGCTGACATTAGCATTTCTAGGATCCCTTCTGAAAATACCAAAACTTGTCAGTGAATTTGCTACGTTGTGTATGTGAGTTCTTCAATTAGCCTAAAAATATTGCGTGGCACTTGAAAATATACATATAACTTAGTATCAAATCCCCCTAAAAAGAAAATGCAATTAAAGAATTAATAGGCTGCATATACATGGATTCAATTTCCATACCAGAAAGCAAAAAGGGTTGGAATATGATGACAGACCTGAAAAATTTTAAGAATGCATGCATGAACATAAAAAGCTCCAAAAATGTGTTACAAGTATTAAAAATGAAAATCACAAACCTTCAATATCACAACTTTTACTGTTTTGAGAAAACTTTTTTAAAAATAACAGAGGGAGGGGGAAAGGGGTTTATATTTACACTCACCCACCCTGGTGAGGAGTAGGGTTTACTTAGGTATTTTTTACATTAAAAAAAAACCATTCCATCTGCTTAGAAATGAGGATGAAAACTTATTTACCCTATTCCATGATCAAGAAGAAATTGCTCTTAAACTGGATATTTTCTAGATTGGTTTGTGTCTCCAAGTCCTTTTAACTCTCCAAGTCCTTTTAACTCCCCAAGTCTGAACTTGTTACCTGCTACATCATTATCAACATCACCATCATCACTTGATATGTTTTTCATGTTGGCATGAGTTGGACAGTTTAACAGGAGCTGGTAAATCAGAGGGCTCACCAGGCTCCCGTCTTCTATTTTGGCATAGTTTCTACAGTTGGATGCCCTTCATAATGCCAATCACTTTACAAAATGTACTAGGAGCTTTTAATTTGGTTTCAATATGGGTTTTTTTATTCATGCGGTGCCAGCATGGATGCTTTATACATAATGCCAGCACAAATGCTTTTCATGTGGCACCAGCACCCATAGCATTGCCAAGTAGCTTGCAAGACAAGACCATCTCAGTTGATAGAAGGAGAGGAACCAAGAGAAGTGGCCATGTGCCAGGTGATAAGTGGAAGTATGACATTGGGACTGGGATAGCTGTCTTACAACAGAGATGATACTTGGT
>NW_026414497.1:1712-2095 GCF_001194135.2 Octopus bimaculoides | reverse complement strand
GGGGGACCTACCCAAAGCGAACAATGGTGAGGGGTGATATTTAGAGATATAACAAGTAATGGTGAGAGGAACTAGAGAGGCCTGCAGTGGATGGTGGGGGTTGTTAGGGAGGTTGATTGTGAGTGGTTTTTGCCAGAGGACAGAATTATGTGTGTATGTGAAGGTGGAGCTATAGCTGTAAAAGATATGCCTGTATGTATGGATGACCATGATTTTATTTAGATTGATGTGTCTCCTCAAGCACAACAAATCACCAGAAGTCTTGCTCCTTTGTTATCTTCTCAAAAAGAGTCAACCTCTGTAGATAATTTCTCGCCATTTTGTCCCTTGTCTTTCTGGCTTTACCTCTTTCACAGGTTTCCTGCACAGATAGAGATTGGTAC
>NW_026414497.1:1357-1491 GCF_001194135.2 Octopus bimaculoides | reverse complement strand
TAGCTGTTCATACAGTCATCATACACTGTGCTTTTATCTCTGAGAGTGAGACTCTTTGTTACCAACAAAGGTAGCAGCTCTCTGGACATTGTGCAGTCTGTTCTTATTCTAACAACTATGCCTTCAGAGCTTCC
>NW_026414497.1:501-853 GCF_001194135.2 Octopus bimaculoides | reverse complement strand
ATCCTTAGTGAACTCCTACCTTTACCCTAAATTCCTTGCTATATATTCATTGCTGACTCGCACCTTACTAGAAGTGTCCCTGCACATGGCTTGTACAACGACCACTCATTTATCTGAAGCTTCCACATTGACTACCAGATAAGGGAGCAGGAGACCCTGTCCAAGTTTTTCTCCGTGTCAACAAAAGCCAAGTACAAAGGTTTATTTTCAGTTAAATATTTCTGCAGTTGCCTCTCTAGTAAGATAGTATTGGTAACGCTTTTTCCTGGCAGAAAACTGAACTGCATACAGGGGTTAGACAAAACAATGGAAACATCTTAAAATTTCAAGCAGATTTATTTTAATATGGGGT
>NW_026414497.1:248-406 GCF_001194135.2 Octopus bimaculoides | reverse complement strand
TCCATTCTTCAGCTAAAACAGTCTCCAGTTCTTGTAGTGGTGATGGTGGATGATATCGCAATCCTTACTTGTTTTTCTAAAATGCACCATAAATGTTCAATAATATTAAGACCTGGGGACTGTGGTGGCCAGATAAGATATTCAACTTCACTAGAATG
>NW_026414497.1:0-119 GCF_001194135.2 Octopus bimaculoides | reverse complement strand
AATTTGATCAGATAAATTGCTTAAATAGTCTTGACTATTAATTCTGCCATCAAGGGAAACCGTTGGCCAGGTAGATTTCCAAGATGTAGCACCCCGCAGATCATCACAGATCCTCCTCC
>NW_026414496.1:0-201 GCF_001194135.2 Octopus bimaculoides | reverse complement strand
TTCTGTATGAAACTAGATGTGTTTGTATAGATTTTTGTGTACATATATGTTTTTTTCTTTCTATTATTTATAAAAAATATATAAATATGCATCTATGTATGCTTAATTGGATGTATGTATATTTTTGTGCGCAGATATATTTATGCAAATGTTTTTTATATATATTCATATATGAGTGTATTTGTGAATATGTATGGGTGC
>NW_026414495.1:0-1518 GCF_001194135.2 Octopus bimaculoides | reverse complement strand
CAAACCCATGTGGTCTGATTTTCACGTTTCTAGGTATTGTACCATAAATCACCATTTCCAAAATATCTTTATTTCAAATCATTTATCCGTATATATATGTAAGGCAAGGTGTGTGTGTTTTGTTGATATACGGGCAACACACACACACACACATACGAACATGTATGCGTACAAAAAATATGTATGCAATTGGTGTACATACGTGCGTGTGTGTATGTGTGTGTTGCTCATATAAATATATATATGTAGTGAAACTTTTCTCTCGGCCATTCAATCATAAATGATAACGAAGCTGCTAACATCTAGCCTTCAGCTACCTTGGGCCCTTTCTGTCCATCATCCTGATTGGTTCTTATTTTGCGTGGCAATTGTCTCTATGTTCTGCTTGCTAAGGGGGCATTACGTCCAATCGTGGCCTAGGGATAAAGTCACATGATAGAGAGTCTTACTGGGTTTCCGGTGAGCCCATTTTCGCCTATAAATAAGCCCGATCCAACGACGGCAATCGTCTTCGACTCCAGATCTCTCACAGGTCTGGTCGCTGACCACACACGTCTTCGATTTCAGATCTCTCACAGGTCTGGTCGTTGACCACACACATACAGAACACAGCTACAGCCAGTTCCAGCGCCGACGTCTTCACTACCAATGCACTGTCTACCATTGTCATCGCCAGCAACACCAACATCAACAAGCGCGGTTTTATTTTCACTGTTTGAATGGAGTTTCCACTCACGATCAACAGTCAGAACTAACCAGCCAGAATATACTATATCAGGTAACACGGTCGCAGCATTCGACGCTCAACACACATAGTGTGATACTACAGCTCTGCTCCTTGACCACGACTTCCTGCGTATGAACATTCTAAATCTTGTGTAACTCTTATACGAACTGGTTTTCTCTATTCTCAGTGTTTGAGACTTGTAGTCTATGTTACAGACACTCTTTCTATGTTCTGTGTTATTCTCACTCACACACACCCTTGTACTCTCACACTATTGTTTTATACGACTGTCCGTCACTTCACATTGTTGTATACATTCTCTTGTACACCAAGGCCTGATTTATCTACTGTGTTAATTTTATATGTCACATGCACACGCACACAGACACAAACAGTTTCACTTTGTTAATAAATTTATTCTCATTATATATCTAACGGTTGAGTTTGTCCTAAGTTCTTTACTGGCACCATGGTTCGTATCTCACGATGAGCCTTCTATCATATATATCTTTATTTTGTGTTCGACCGTGCGACATGGTAAAAAGGAGCCTTTACCGTCTACGTCGCCATCTACTTTGGTTCGCACGGTCGAAGTATTACATATATATATATATATATATATATATATATAGATAGATAGATAGATAGATAGGATGATAAATTGAATATTAATTCAATTTAAAACCAAGTGGCCTAGCATATAACAAATCTGAAAATTGTATTATACGTGTATAAGGGATGACCACTAGGTGGACAGCCAATATGCTAGAAAGAGGTCATCAACGACCCAA
>NW_026414494.1:0-238 GCF_001194135.2 Octopus bimaculoides | reverse complement strand
CTGCTTTCTTCCAAGGAATCTAATGCTCTTAGCTTAGTTTTTCGTTGGGGTTGGCCAGATTGGGGCCCTCTCGAGTATAAACAGCCGAAATTGCAAAGATGATCTGGAACTCGACCGAGGATAGAAAACTCCGAATGACCCGTCCTTTTTTTTTCTTTGTATCGTCTGTCTGGATGTTTTGTTCTTTTTTGTATCACCTAACTGTCCCAACATTTCGTATGTTATCTATATATATATA
>NW_026414493.1:0-333 GCF_001194135.2 Octopus bimaculoides | reverse complement strand
GCGGCGTACGTACATACTCGTGTTCACCTTATAGTAGGGATGTATCTAAATTTTGTACGACTCTTACTCTAACTTTTAGTCACCCTTATACTTTCGTCCTCCTTTCTTTTTCTCGCTGTCTCAAGTGAAACTGCCCGAAACAGTAAGGAGTTTTGGTATACCTGACTGAGAAAAGAAGGCAACGTATGACCAGTCTCTTTTTGCCTGTCCTAATTGTTGTTTCTCCTGTCCGCCTTGTAACGTCTATCTGTCCGGCTGTTTTATTGTCCTATATTGCGTCTTTGTTACTAAATACACCAAAAGTCCTCTATTGCGTCTTCGTTACTAAATACA
>NW_026414492.1:0-422 GCF_001194135.2 Octopus bimaculoides | reverse complement strand
AATGTATGTATGTAGACATTAATATATTTCTGTACTTATGTTTATATAAAAGTATGTATTTAAGAAGATTGAGGTACAGGCGGGTATATATATATATCTGAACTGATACATACATATATGTGCGTGTGTGCATGTGTATAAACGGGTATAAATGTATCTTTGTGCTTCTGTAGGAGGGATTTACTTTACGTTTTTGCGTTTCTGTTTATTGTTCAATCTCACAGTTATCAGCAGACACATACACTCACACGCACTCCCACATCTACGTAAACTGTATGTACATGGACACGTATATGTGTATGTATAAGTATCTATGTGTGTATGTATAATATGCAAATAGAGATGGATACGTGTACATGCGTGCGTATATATATACATATATATATACACACACACATATATATGTATATATATGTATGTAT
>NW_026414491.1:0-325 GCF_001194135.2 Octopus bimaculoides | reverse complement strand
CAAATTTAATTTGCGGTCCATGGGAAGAGCCGTTTTAGTGATGCGTCCTGGCCAGCGCTTCGAAACGCCGGTGTTAAAACGTGGGTAGCTGATGAAGAAGAATGTTCTCTATGTGGCTTCTGTGTTCTCTCGTCTACGTTTTGTTTGCAATGTCCTGTACCCAGATATGCACCTATACATACAGGTGGATGTCGGTATGCACATACCTGTACGTATATATGCATATACTCATTTACTATTTGTTTTTACATGACCGAACGCAGAGTCAACAATCTGTAAGTAGTTTTCGCAACTTTATATTTTCCGACGCTACACTATCTCTTTC
>NW_026414490.1:203-352 GCF_001194135.2 Octopus bimaculoides | reverse complement strand
CGGAATTACAATTCCTTCTTCAGATCTTCTTTGCTGGAGTCTCTGCTATATACATACATACATACATACACACTCACACACACACACTATGCATATGTGTATATATATATGTATATTATAAACACTGCCTCTCTCTCTCTTTCTCTTTC
>NW_026414490.1:0-193 GCF_001194135.2 Octopus bimaculoides | reverse complement strand
TCTCTCTCTCTCTCTCTCTCTCTCTCTCTCTCTCTCTCTCTCTTATATATATATTTATAGATAAAGTCAAAAACATGTAACAAATGCACATCATATTAACTTATTTAATGGAACACCTGTACGGTTATTATTTTTGTTCACAATTAAGTGATTCTATATATATATATATATGTATATATATATATATATATAT
>NW_026414489.1:0-319 GCF_001194135.2 Octopus bimaculoides | reverse complement strand
TGTGTGTGTGTGGACAATTCCATACGACTGCAATTATTTATCTTCTGAACCTTTCATCCGATTTTGTTGAAATGTTATACAGAGCTTCGTCTGCAACCCAGCAAGGGCTGCATCTACTTATTTTTTCGAAAATCGATATTGGGGCCTGTTGAGCAGTGCGAGAAGTGACATGAGTTGTACTCACATGTGAGCTTTACTCAATCAGCTGTTAAGTGCATGCAAATGCTGCCGTAATTAGGCATGAAAACAAGACGTCTTTTATTGCTGGGCATAAAACATTTTCTGAAGCAAATTTTCAAACGTGTTTTTGTTTTTTTTT
>NW_026414488.1:0-338 GCF_001194135.2 Octopus bimaculoides | reverse complement strand
GAAGAATTACAATTTATGCGATCCATAAGAATCGGCGATGTTAAAAATGTCTGCAGTTACATGTATTATCTTTTCCGGTTCTGTAAGCGGAGTTATTACTGGTAGTCACATTTGTTCTTCTTGCAATAATGTTCTCATTTTGCTTAGATATGGATTGCACTGCCTATTGTATGGCGCTGTTTGGACTAGTTTTTGTTATGGATGAGCTTTTATCATTTCATCATTGTTTATTTTGTATTGATCCGTGTTTTTTTCGTAAGCACCTCCTACTGTTACTCACACTTCTCGGGATGCTTCGAGAAGTGTGTCTAACACATAATACATATGCACGTATATAT
>NW_026414487.1:0-241 GCF_001194135.2 Octopus bimaculoides | reverse complement strand
ATCTTTTCTGCATCTCTGTCCTCTTGCACACATACACATACACACACATACAGACATGCATACACATACATCATTTACCTTAAGTAGCGGACTGAACTTATCGGTAGAGCTGTACTTCTGATAAATATATCCATTGTATGCTCCATGTGTATGGAATAATCGTTTGAACTAATCTTCCCAATTCCATACAGATGATAGAGTCAACTCTCTCACACACACAATATATATACATACATATATA
>NW_026414486.1:0-218 GCF_001194135.2 Octopus bimaculoides | reverse complement strand
GATTATGAAGGTACGGCAGCTCAGAAAACTCACTCTGATTATTCTGATAAGAAAAGAACTCCCGAATTTATTGGTAAGATCCAGACCATGACTGACAACGATCCTTCCAAGTCAATCAGCTCCATTGCCAGTAACATGGGAATGTCTGAGTTTCTTATCAGGCAAGTTGTGCATGAAAGCATTCCGTATTCCTCATATAAGATGAAAAAGAGCCAATT
>NW_026414485.1:0-453 GCF_001194135.2 Octopus bimaculoides | reverse complement strand
CAGAGTAACAGTCATATATACAACTTAAACAGACACACATATCAGTATATAAACATACGTTTACATATACATGCACATATACACACACACAGACACGTCTATACACTTACATATGTAAATGCTCACATACATACACACATGCATACATATATGCGTATATGCATATATACATGCATACGCACATAGATACATGCAGATATACATACATGCATGCATATATACATGCATGCATACATACATAAACACATATCATGAACTTCATAACCTTGGTGTGAAATACTATTTTTCCCTAGGTTTTTTCAAGTGCATTCAATGTTATCTCACCTCCAAAGATTTGACTGCTATTTTTAACACACCCTGCCACTACGTTAACAGCTATTTGCAATAAAGGATCTGACATACCTGTTACATGGTAGCAGGGTGTGCAAGAAATAGCAGCCAAATCTTTCCTTT
>NW_026414484.1:0-290 GCF_001194135.2 Octopus bimaculoides | reverse complement strand
AGGAAGATAATGAAGATGATGGTTATGAAGATGATGATGGTGATGATGATCATGATGATGTTGATGATGATGCAGAAGATGATGAATCTAAACGTATTGTATGGTAAGAAGTTTAGGCAAATGTTGAAAGAAAATAATCTCTAGCTTTTTGAAGGATAGATATTTTTAGCAATGTTTGAACAGTATTCCATTGGGAAATACTGATTAAATTGAATATATGAAACGTTCACCGAGAGCATTCGAGAGAAATATCAAAAGCGAGTGAAGAACCTACGTAATTTAAGTCAGTA
>NW_026414483.1:0-230 GCF_001194135.2 Octopus bimaculoides | reverse complement strand
TATCATCATCATTGTTATTATTATTATTATTATTGTTGTTGTTGTTGTTGTTATTAGTTCCTCCACTTTATTCTCATTATTATTCATTATTATTAAGTGATTATTATCATTATTCATTATATATTATTTTTAATATCATTATTATTAGTATTATTATTTTGAATAATGATGTTATTATTAATCATTATTATTATTATCATTATTATTATTATCATTATTATTATTATTAT
>NW_026414482.1:0-291 GCF_001194135.2 Octopus bimaculoides | reverse complement strand
AGGAAACCCTCAGATCTAGTCAGGTGAGAACTAGTGTAAAGGACGATGGTCAGGTGATAAAATATAATGAGAGTGCTGTTTATGCTTGTCATACCTGCTTCACCTTTCAGGAATAGCTACAGCTCAGCTCATCTCTGGGGGAGATTGGGCATCCTGTTTATTGTCTCATCCCAGATTATATCCACTCAAAGATTCACACAACACCTGACCCTAACAGACTTAACCAATCTGTCTGTCTGTCCAGTATCCCATGATGATGCCTGATAACATAATTCTTGCCTCGCCAGAGGC
>NW_026414481.1:0-230 GCF_001194135.2 Octopus bimaculoides | reverse complement strand
ATGTGTGTGTATGTATGCGTGTATATGTGTGCGTATGAATGTATGTTTGCATATATGCATTCATGTATGCATGCATGTATGTATGTATGTGCGTGTGTGAAAGTATGTATGTATGTATGCATGCGTATATGTATGTTTGTATGTTTGTGTATGCCCTTATGTATGTGCATATGTGCATGTATGTGTGTATGGATACATATATAGATGCATATATATATATATATATATAT
>NW_026414480.1:0-321 GCF_001194135.2 Octopus bimaculoides | reverse complement strand
TATATATATATATATATATATATATATAAACACGCATATACATATACATATGTATGTATAAGTATACACATGCATCATTAAGTATAAAGATAGATAGTAAAAGATAGATAGATAGACAGACAGACAGACAGACAGACAGACAGATAGATAGATAGATAGATAGATAGATAGATAGATAGATAGATAGATGCACTTAGTGTTGCATAAATGCATGCATATGCATACGGAATGAATGAATTGCAGTATATATGTATACACATATTTTTAAAACGCCCCGCTCTCTCTCTCTCTCTCTCTCTCTCTCTCTCTCTCTCTCTCTCT
>NW_026414479.1:0-601 GCF_001194135.2 Octopus bimaculoides | reverse complement strand
ATATATATATATACATATATAAGTTGTGGGTAACAAGATGTCAAATGCCATCAGATGATAGGTACATATAATGATTGCTGTGCTCAGGTCAAATTGGTGCTTAAACTTCAGTGTTAAGTGCAGGGATGTGAGATCTGTCTAAATGAAGATAGGTTATAAGCAATATATTGATATAGGTATAAAGGAACAAAAGCATAAACAAGGAGTCAACAGGTATCATTCAATTTATAAGAATATATTGAAGAGAAATGCAACTATATATATATTAAAATATATATACAGCAGATAAATTAAGAAGCATCTGGAATGTGAAAAGTTCACAGTAGTTCAGATGTAGATAGGTACACTCTAAGATAAGACAGAAATTAAGTCTATAATTTTGATATCACTTAGATAATGAAGTAGATCAATGATGTCACAGATAAAACACCTTGGCATTGATGAAACAGCAGTGTGTAAGTCGTTCTTTACAGCTGTTTCTAGAATGACTGCATTACTGGTGCAGATCTGTGCATATTATCTGCAGCACCAAAGGTTTGTTGGAAACCATCCCATTAATTTCAAAGTTATATATATATATATATATATATATATGTGTGTT
>NW_026414477.1:0-219 GCF_001194135.2 Octopus bimaculoides | reverse complement strand
GTATGTATGTATGTATGTATGTATGTACGTATGTACGTATGTCTATGTATGTATGTATGAACTTATGTATGCCCGTATGTATGACTGCAGCCGTATGTATAACCGCTTGAGTACCACAGTGGTATGTGTGTCTGTATACACACATACATACATACATATATGCATATATATATACACACGCATGCACATATCTATTTATACATATATATATACATACAT
>NW_026414476.1:0-464 GCF_001194135.2 Octopus bimaculoides | reverse complement strand
CACAAAGACCAGAACTTATCTGCAGCTCATGGTGGTCCAAATCGGAGGTGGAATCTATGAGGATGTCTTTTCAGAACATTGTCTGGATTAAAAAGCCACATCATATGTCGTCATGATGGTGCTAAGGTGTAGGTACAGGAGGTGGTGAAACTCTGCTTAAGGAGTAGACAACCACTATATCTATATATCTATGATAAATTACGGTAAATACAAACATAACTTTTGTTCCTACGTTAGTTAATTTTTTTGGTTGTTTACAAATCTGCATTGACCCCTTACTAATGCAATCGAAGGCTCAATGAAAACGAATCACGAGAAAAAGCTTCGTTGTATTGTGTTACATGAAACCAAATTTATATGTCTGCTCCCACAAGACGTGGTGTACGTGGAGCTCTAAACGCAACAATAGCAGTCCAATATGTATTTGTTTACACAATGTGTACTATGTATACAAGTATATATAT
>NW_026414475.1:0-740 GCF_001194135.2 Octopus bimaculoides | reverse complement strand
TCTGAATGGAACTTATCTTGATCGATTTATTGTAAATTGCCCAGATCTTTATAATCCTGACAGTTACCGTGTTTCCTTTCAAGTCGGTTTCAGATGCCGGTTAACCGCAACGGTTCTTTTTCTACCCGAGCTAACAATGTTAGGCTCTGGTAACTTCTCTCCCTTGGTAAACCCAAGTGTCCTATTCTGGACTGCATATTTTCCGTAGAATAAGTAATAGTATTAATAATGATAAGAAGAACGGAGATTTTTCAAATCCATAAATTTATTTAAGTTGTTTACAGCATCTTTACGAGAACTACAAATGTGTCAAGTGCAGCGATTGCACACTGTTGGATATGCAATCTAGCATCGTGGTCGGTGCAGTTTCATCAGGGTCTTTCTCTCAGTGTCTTTCCCTCATGGTCTTTACACTTTGAAGTACATGCATAATGATTGAGGGCAACGGAAAATGGAGTTCACGAGAATCTTTCTTCATCACAACGACCGTTTCGACCCATCTTGCATCGGTTTCTTGTGGATGTGATATTGTAGAACCGGATACGTTGTATCCTCTGGTACAGTTGTATCTCGTCAGGTGTCTTGTTTTAAAAAAGATACCTCACTCAATATACTCGGTTTCGCTTGCTTCGATTATACAGCATGTTGGTGTTGCCAGTAGGTTGTTGGCTATAGTGACACTATGGCTCATAGTGAATATGAATATATATATATATATATATATATATATATATATATAT
>NW_026414474.1:0-706 GCF_001194135.2 Octopus bimaculoides | reverse complement strand
ACAATGATGAAAGGTGGGTAGTAAGAGGTATGTGAGTTTTATTTTATATAAATTATTAACACTTGGAGTGTTCCAGGAAGGGGAATTTTTAGGATGAAAGAGTGAGCAAAACGTCTGAAGGTTGGATGGACTAAGAAGTAGATGACGGAAAGAAGTCAACAGAATTTGATAGTATATTTCATTTGCTCTTTCTTATATCGTGAGTTCAAGTCTACTGTATTTTTCAACAGATCATTTATTGTTAATTTCCTCAATTCATTTGGTTGTTAGGAATATTATCTACGATAGACTGGTGTTTTATCCAGAAGGAGATTTATCTCTTATCTGTTTAAGCACCGGTTTTTAAAAGCTCCTGAAGAATTAAAAGACATTTACCTTTTTATATTACAATCTCGTATTTATTAGATCACACCCCAGGAAAAGTTATCCGCCCGGTATTTAAATCTACAATTTCAACTGCCTCTAACTTTTAGTTCATCAATGAATATAAAGTCCACAAGACTAGTCTGTTCTTTGTCACACATTCAAGTTTTTCAGGATACAAAAATTGCACATTACACATCAGACTTCACGAGAACAACTATCTATAACAAAAACACGGTAACTTCTGCATATAAAGGAAACGGACTTGTTGCACACTCACTCTAGTTAGGAACATGCATGTGTAGTAACGCCGTGCGCATGCGTAGTCTCACGCATGCGTGGA
>NW_026414473.1:0-231 GCF_001194135.2 Octopus bimaculoides | reverse complement strand
TGCGCGTGCATATGGTTCTGCTAATTACAGCTTAATGGTAAAATTTAAAAGTCTTCGTTTTGGCGCGCCAATTCCAGGAATATATCTGCAGGAAATATTTACTGCGTTGTATATATTCAGTATGAGGACATGGGTAATGGGTAAAATATTATTATAAAATCTGGTAATTATTCTGGTAATTACCATTAAGCTGTAATTAGCAGAACCATATGCACGTGCACCCATGGCGGT
>NW_026414472.1:0-324 GCF_001194135.2 Octopus bimaculoides | reverse complement strand
TGCTGCTGCTGCTGCGGATTATTGATGAGTTGTTATAATGTTGCCGTCGATAACTGTGGTGGTGTGATGATGATCATGATGATCCTAAAAAAATTTGATGGTCATCATCATTGTGATTAGGATGATGAAGTGAATTGTACACAATTAGAATAGGAAATCTTGCCAGGACATTTGACAATCCACATCAATATATTAATGAACGTATACATTTCTTTATTTTTAATGACCTCAGCACATATGCAACCACAGGATTTGACCTATTTCTCACATTGTTCAGATGTAATTTCATTCCATTCTTTCAGACTTTTTCCCACAAAATCCTCA
>NW_026414471.1:0-338 GCF_001194135.2 Octopus bimaculoides | reverse complement strand
ATATAGATATATATATATGAGTAGCTATTCATGGAGTATCTGTTGTAATAGGTAAAATTCCTTGAAATGTAAATCCCATTTTCATGAACCCTCACGGCACCATATTTTAGCTGATGGCAAAGTGTGTCCTACTCTTCCAGAAGAACATGAATTTGCCACTCTCTTTGAGTCCTTATTTGTTTTCACCCTCATATCCCTCCCACCACCACCACCAGATTATCATGAATATTACTTCTTGTTTCTTCTCTGTATTCTTTTTAGTAATTTTATTTTAAAATTTTGTCATCTTTTTTTTTTATATATTTCTTATTCTTATTTGTATTCATTGGTATTATATT
>NW_026414470.1:0-362 GCF_001194135.2 Octopus bimaculoides | reverse complement strand
CACACACACACACACACACACACACACACACTCATACACACACACACAAATACAAACACACATACACACATATACACGTACGGAAATATTATACATTGGAACAGTCGTTTTAGGATTATTTCGGACAGGTTTTTTTTATAACATTAATCGTCTTGTAGAGAGAATTATAGAATGTAATAATACCATAAGCGTGTAAAATGCCCAACAATTTTAATAACAGGAGCCGTTAGGTAATATTAATACGAGTAGGCCTACGTAAAACTATTCGTGATCATAAGCAGTTTCCATTCTGTTTGTAGGAATACACTGTATGTATGTATGTATGTATGTATGTATGTATTGTTATTTGGTCTTACATTTTA
>NW_026414469.1:0-372 GCF_001194135.2 Octopus bimaculoides | reverse complement strand
TGTCGTCGCTGGAAACTGGCTGGTTGGTTGATGCTGTGTTACGCGTGTGTAGTCAGAACGACCAGATCTAAGATCTGAGCCGCGACGACTTTGCCGGGTATCTAGCAGGTTATTTATAGCTGAAGGTAGGCTCCAGAGAAACATTAGAAAAACACTATCACGTGACCTTATTAGGGGCTATGGTTGGTCAGTTTGCGTCCTGGGGGAAAATGGAGATAATTTACCCGCGCAAAGAATAGTCAGTCAGGTGATGACAGGGAATGAGTTGCTTTCTACTACGCTCGCGTTTGTTTGTATATTTACTAGTGAGAGAAGTGTTCACTGCATATATATATATTATTTATATTATTATATGATTGAACGCCACGCATC
>NW_026414468.1:0-252 GCF_001194135.2 Octopus bimaculoides | reverse complement strand
AAGGGCCTACGAGATGGACCTATAGTTTAGCACCATCGCCAAGGGCCTACATCAGAAAATGCTGTTTTTCCTACTTCTCATACAACTGAGCATGGAGATGCCAAAATTGCATGCCTTGTGCCAAAACCTGAAACCAATATATATGTATGTGTCTTTTTTTATATCTTTCTATTTGTTTCAATCATTAGACTGCGGCCATATCGATGTCATGGTTGTCCTTTTATTCCTTGAGATAACGATGAGTGATTATGA
>NW_026414467.1:0-232 GCF_001194135.2 Octopus bimaculoides | reverse complement strand
ATTCTTTTATTCTTTTACTTGTTTCAGTCATTTGACTGGCCATGCTGGAGAACCACCTTTGGTCGAACAAATCAACTGCAGGACTTATTCTTTGTAAGCCAAGTAATTATTCTATTGGTCTCTTTTGACAAAATGCTAGCTTACGGGGATGTAAACACACCAACATTGGTTGTCAAGTGATGGTGGAGACAAACACAAACATAGATATACACATACACAAACACACACACAC
>NW_026414466.1:0-412 GCF_001194135.2 Octopus bimaculoides | reverse complement strand
AATCTTTAGTTAAATATATTCAATGAGAATATTATATGCTGAATTTATATATATGACAGGCTTTTTCAGTTTGCATCTAGCAAATCCACTCACAAGGCTTTGGTCAGCCCAAGGTGCCATGCAGTGGGATTGAATCCAGAACCATGCAGTTAGAAAACAAACTTCTTACCACACAGCCACTCCTGCACGTAATAACATTAGTATAACCATGTTATTTTTGCTAGTACAGTTCAGTACTGGGGGGAGAGCGTCACTGCAATCAATCTACCCTCTCCTCCAAACTTGTTGGCCTTGTGCCAAAATTTGAAATCATTACTGTCCATGTGAAGGTGCATTGCTCTGTGCTTAGAGTGTCAAGCTTACAATCAGAAGGTTGTGAGTTCAATTCCCAGACCAGGCTGTGTGTTATTTC
>NW_026414465.1:0-314 GCF_001194135.2 Octopus bimaculoides | reverse complement strand
TTGTGTGTGGCACAGGAGTGATAAACAACCGCAGATCTTCAGAAAACTGATTCCCTCACATGACAGGGGGAGAAACTAGAAATAGTTGATAGCTCCCGCTACCGAGGTGACCAAGTAGTGTGGGTAGATGTTTGGAGAGCATTGCCACTAGAATAAGAATAGCCTGGGCTAGGTTCAGAAAACTCCTACCTTTACTGGTGACAAAGTCCTCTTGCTCAGAGTAAAAGGTAGACTGTATGAAGAATGTGTGCAAACAGCCATGCTACATGGCAGTAAAACATGGGCCGTCACAGCCCATATATATATATATATAT
>NW_026414464.1:0-208 GCF_001194135.2 Octopus bimaculoides | reverse complement strand
GTTGAAAGAAAGTTTGTTGTGCCTTGGGAGGGTTATTACGCCAATAACACATGCACTGGTTTAATGAACACATGGTTAAACATAGGTAATATACCGGTAGTGTAAAGGATACATCGATCCCTTAGACAGTTATTTTAATCTCTAACTCAGTTAAACTATATATATAGATATAGATATATTTATATATATGATGGACTTCTTTCAGTTT
>NW_026414463.1:0-377 GCF_001194135.2 Octopus bimaculoides | reverse complement strand
TAAAATTATGTTCGTGTGAGTGTGTGTGTTTGTGTATGTGTGTGCATGTATGTGTGTAATTAGATTTGTCGATAATAATAATAATAGAGATACATAATATGTAAATGTATGTATATATATACGTATATATAACGGATAGGAGGGGCTTTCATCGGTGTGACGCAAACTAGTAGGAATTCCTGAGTGTTCAAATAGGTGCACCACCTATGCGTGTGCGTACATGTGTTTGTATGTGTGAGTATGTGTGTGCATATTATGTGGGTATTTAGGTATGTAGATAATAATAATAGATCCATACATATGCATATACATATATTTACGTATATAAAGACATATTTGCATTTATATATATATATATATATATATATATATATATG
>NW_026414462.1:0-289 GCF_001194135.2 Octopus bimaculoides | reverse complement strand
TGTTTAGGCAGAATGGTATACATATAAGATTCCAATACCTTATGAGCAAATTTCAGCAGTATATAAAATTGGTCATTGCATTTGTAAATCCATTATTTAGGCAGAATGTTATACATATAAGTTTGTAATACTCTATGAGTAAAATCCAACAGTCTTTTAAAATGGTCATTCCAAGATTATGACCATTCATAAAACAAACGAAAGCACTAATAATAATGACGAAATAAAGATTGTTTTCGAAAATTCTGACATTTTTCTTAATATATATATATATATATATATATATATA
>NW_026414461.1:0-432 GCF_001194135.2 Octopus bimaculoides | reverse complement strand
AAAGAATAAGTCCTGAGGTCGATTTGATTCGACTAAAGGCGGTGCCCCAGTATGACCGCAGTCAAATGACTGAAACAAGTAAAAGCGTAAAGAGTAAAAGAGTATATATATATATATATGTATGTATGTATGTATGTATGTATATTGTTTGTAGAAGACATAAATCCGGAAAAGAAGCACACATTAAGATGTAGAGCAGTGTACATTTTAGTAGGGAAGGCCGGTTTATGGGATTACCTGCGGTTTCTCGTACATAAAGAGTTTAGCTTCATGGTGTATCGTCAAATCCAAAATCTGTTGGCCTAAGATCTCTTCGTAATTAGAAGCCTTCCCCACTGAAATATATGTATATGTGTGTATGTGCGTGTGTGTGTGTATGTATTTATATGCATATATGTATATATGTGTGTATATATATATATATATATATAT
>NW_026414460.1:0-457 GCF_001194135.2 Octopus bimaculoides | reverse complement strand
TCCTGATTGACCGAAACAGGAAGCTCACAGAGGGAGTTATTTGCCAATTAGGCACGGTTTCTAAATTACCAGTCTCTTCTTCATTTGATCCCCGGGGAAAGAATTTGTGTACATGCGGAGATTGGTTTGTTGTTTACCTTCATTTTGTTG
The DNA here is from genome assembly GCF_001194135.2 of Octopus bimaculoides. Classification (NCBI taxonomy): domain Eukaryota; kingdom Metazoa; phylum Mollusca; class Cephalopoda; order Octopoda; family Octopodidae; genus Octopus; species Octopus bimaculoides. The sequence continues at coordinate 307 of NW_026414460.1, read as the reverse complement.
TGTTTATTTATTTGTTCTGTTTGTTTTTGTGGAGGTTTCATTTTTTGGCTTTTTTTTTTCTAATGTATTTCATGATATGATAATAACGATTAAAAACAGTATACAAATAGCTACGACGATAACCACATCATCATCATCATCATCATCATCATCATCATCATCACCATCATCATCATCATCATCATCATCATCATCATCATCATCATCATCATCATCACCATCATCATCATCATCACCATCATCGTCTTCAATATCTACTTCAGCATCATCATCAGCATCATCATCATCGTCGTCGTCATCATCATCA
>NW_026414459.1:0-506 GCF_001194135.2 Octopus bimaculoides | reverse complement strand
TCTCAGCAGTCTATATGGCCGAGCGGTATACACCTTAGTTCAAGGCGATAAGATCACCGAGGTTTCTTAGTTCAAGTTGCATTTCGGTAACAGCAGGAGGACTCCTAAGAATCATGACTTACTTGGGCTCGGTTCCCTAGGAATGTCAGAAACCGAAACACTTGCTTAAGAGGAGACCTTCATTTGAGGATTTATTTCGTTGTCTGCTCGCCTTATTGCGAGTTTCTACTTTTTAAGATCCTTAAAACATTTTGAATTGATTTTCCCTTTGTTAACTGATACAATATTGTTTATCAGTCACAATGTCTTGGACTAAATCATCCTACGTGTCCTTCCATTTTAAAGGCGGTAGAGTGGTATATTAAGAAGTCATAGCATAGATTCTATCGGATTCAGTGATCAAACAGAATGATATCTTTTTCGCTTGTATATTATAACATCTCTCTTATTTAGTATACATAATAGAACATCTGCTTAGCCATTAGCATTGTGTATGTATATATATA
>NW_026414457.1:0-275 GCF_001194135.2 Octopus bimaculoides | reverse complement strand
TATATATATAGGCGGAGTTATAAAGACAAATACGGAAACAAACATCCAAGGTGCTGTCTATCTCTATATGTTTATACCCTTGCTTGGCTATTTCTTTATTCGGCTATTAGTGTATTTAACCGTCTTACTATTTAACCTTTAACTTTCAAATACACGTACACACGCACACATTCACAACCCAAAATATGTGTGTGTTTGTGTGTATGTGTGTGTCTGTGTCTGTTTGTCTGTTTTTGTGTACACGCACACACATAAACATATACATTTATATATAT
>NW_026414456.1:0-288 GCF_001194135.2 Octopus bimaculoides | reverse complement strand
TTTTTTGGGTAGGATAATTGGAGTGGAGTTGAGCTATTTTTCATAAATGTTTGCTTTGTTATTATTTTTTTATGAAGTTCCAGAAAGCAAGTTTCCGTGCTGTAAGATTTTTTATCCAGATGTTGTTAAGAATGTTTTTAATTGAGTAACTGTCTGTAGTGTCCTTCTTTTGAAGTATTGTTGTCTCTATATATTTGACTAGATTTTGTAATGTTGGGATGATGTTAGGACTTTGATTCAAAGCTTATACAAAGCTTTACATTTTACTTTTGACAATCTTTTTCTAGA
>NW_026414454.1:0-275 GCF_001194135.2 Octopus bimaculoides | reverse complement strand
GACAGACAGACAGACTAGGAAATAAATAGACAAATATATAGGTGATTAGATAGATAAACAGACAGGCAGATAGATAGACTAATAGTTAGGTGGGTAGCAAGACAAATAAGGTAGATAAATAGGTAGACAGGCTTATATATAGATTGATAGATATATAGGTGGATAGATTGACAAACAGACTGATAGACAGACAGACAGACAGACAGACTGATAGATAGATAGATAGACTGAAATACAACAGACAGACAGACAGATACATTGATAGATAGATAAAT
>NW_026414453.1:0-391 GCF_001194135.2 Octopus bimaculoides | reverse complement strand
GTGTGTGTGTGTGTGTGTGTGTGTGTGTGTGTGCTTGAGTGTATGTATGTAAATGCATGCCGATACACGCAAATACATGCATTTTTCTATTTTGCATTATATTCATTTTCCTTACACGCATGCAAGAGCATATATTTGTGTATACATATCTATATTCTTTAATTCTTTTATTCTGTTTCAGTCATTTAACTGCGGACATGCTGGAGTACCACCTTAAGACGAACAAATAGACTCCAGGACTTATTCTTTGTAGGCCTAGTACTTTCTACATTCTCTTTTGCTGAACCGCTAAGTTATGGAGACGTAGACACACCAAGACCAGTTGTCAAGCGGTGGTGGAGGAACAGACACACACACACACACACACACACACACACACACATATATATAT
>NW_026414452.1:0-386 GCF_001194135.2 Octopus bimaculoides | reverse complement strand
TTATGAGCCAGGCATGGCTCGAGAAGGAACAAACAACAACAACAACAACAATGGATATATGTGAATTAGTGTGTTGATGTGTTGAGTAAAGCACTGGCACGGTTTAGGCTACCTGGTGTCATCTACAGTTGGGTATATTTCCGGTGGACCTACGTCAGGAACTCGGCTGTGTATACATACATACATACATACATACATACATACATGTGTGTTCAGGTTAATGGGGTGGGGAGTGTGTGTATAAACACAGGGTGTTCAGTCTAAATCTGACGATTCTGTTTATGTCTGCTTTTTCAAGCAACAGCTTGACGTATTTGGTGAACAGTCAACGGCATTGGATAGTATAAAGATCAATGGGAGACTTCTGATAAAAGACAGGATAACCC
>NW_026414451.1:0-340 GCF_001194135.2 Octopus bimaculoides | reverse complement strand
CTCAGCACTGCATTGGTGGATAACATTTCTTTACTTCTGTATTAAGGCTACCATTGAATTTCATCCAAAATGAAGACAAACATCATTCCTCCATGTGATCAGCTTGAAAAATTGTGAAGATATTAAGATATATTTTTTTAACATGAAACCAATGGTAGCCTTAATACACAAATAAAGAAATTCTATCCACCAATGCGATGTTGAGCACTCATTCGTATTCGATATTTACATGTGTGTATATATATATATATATAAGTCAGTAAATAGTAGGGTTGTGTTAACTGCACGTAGAGAAATAATAGGAAAATGAAAAAAAAGGCAGAATGCTAAACTGGAAGCA
>NW_026414450.1:0-236 GCF_001194135.2 Octopus bimaculoides | reverse complement strand
GATAATAGCAGTGTTGGTAGTAGTAGTAATGATAACGATGACGATGATGATGGTAGTGGATGTATTGCTGTTAGTAATAATCTTGGTCATTTTAGTAGTACTGGTGGTAGTTTCGGTTTAAGAGGAAGTGGTACTGATGAAGATGGTATGGGTAGTAGGTGTAGCGGTTGTGCTAATTGTTGTGGTTGTGGTGCGGTGTTTGTTGTTTGTACTAATGGCAGTAGTCACGAGGTAAT
>NW_026414449.1:0-496 GCF_001194135.2 Octopus bimaculoides | reverse complement strand
TATATATATATATATATATATGGTGGTGGGAAATTATTTAATGTCCGCTGCTATGATATCTCGACGTCTATTATAAATAGTCTTTTGTGTGAAAATAATTCAATAATTAGGGAAGTTAAAATACGGACATTGGAAAAGTTCTCAATGGCGCCATCTCCGTGAAGAATATACAGTTCAATGAAGAATGCACTATGTAAGTTAATGAGCCGAAAATAACGTTTAATCATTTGGAATTATAACAGTAGTGAGATAAATTTTTCATTGTTCTTAATTATTCATCCATGAAGAATCTGACGCCAATAAGTAAACTACTACATGATTGCTCGATCTGCTAAAGTTAGCAGCCGTATGAGGAATACATGAAAGGTGTATTTTAAACTTAGGTCTGACGAAAGATTTCTTTGATCAGAATTGCGCCCAACAACATCAATAGCAGCGACAACATTCAGATATAAATATTCAGATATATTCTCCAGGAAGAAAAAAAAAGAAATTT
>NW_026414448.1:0-233 GCF_001194135.2 Octopus bimaculoides | reverse complement strand
CTCATGGAGCTCTAAAATGTGGGAATGAAGGCCCCTATTGGGGTGGGGGTATTAATGTCAACCAGAGAAGTTGAATTGCTGGGAATGTTTTTAACTTAGGTCTTATAGTATGCTTGTACATATGTGTAAGTATATGTAAAATGTTTAGGACGATGGTACCCTACCTCATTGTCCAATAAGAGTAGAGGCATTGGGATCATGGCAGAAACAGAGGATGGGTTATAAGCAATAGA
>NW_026414447.1:0-403 GCF_001194135.2 Octopus bimaculoides | reverse complement strand
CATCATCATCATCATCATCATCATCATCCTCATCATCATTATCTTCATCACCACCATCGTTATTATAATCAGCACCACCACTACCACTGCCACCATCGCCAACATCATTGTCATTATCACCAGCATCATCATCATCATCATCACCATGCACATTAGTTATATAAAAACTATAATAACAATAATTATTACCACAAACTACTCTTTATATTATCATTAATACTTCAATAACGAGAGCTATCATTACAACTATTATCAATATCATTATTCTTATTCTTGATGTTAGAGTTATCATCAATATCATTATTATCATCATTCTTATTATTACTATAACGATTTTTACCATTTTGACGATAATTATTATCATTATTATTATCATCATTATTATTATTATTATTATTATTAT
>NW_026414446.1:0-667 GCF_001194135.2 Octopus bimaculoides | reverse complement strand
ACACACACACACACACACACACACACACAAATATCAATTGCATGCAACAGGAGGAGTATTAGATTAAATTTTCCATCTGTGTGACATACTTAATATATATGCGTCACGAGAAGTAAATTTACGGCTGTATTCATCCGGAAGTAATATTTCTTATGGACTTGCTGGGTTTCCATACACAAAATAGACCGGAGGCGGAATAAAATCGTCTTAGCAGCGGCTGGAGAAAATGATAGATGCAGTAATTCTGACAGGTTGGGCGTGGTCATTACCATGTTTTCTTAGCCAACCGCATATTAAGATGTAATCTGTGACCACAGATTACAGATTTCTGTTGAAGAGCGTAGGCTCGAAACGTAAAAGAGTTTCTCACCTTCACAAGCGTTAAACTAATACACCTGTTTGTTGTTTATACACCTGTTTTCGTCTTTTGTTTTTCTGTAAATTTCAACTATATATATATATACAAGGAGAGAGAAGGAAAAAAGAGGAGAAACGGAGAGTAGTACAGATGACAGGAAAATTAGAAATGATTTAAGGCTCCCAGCGCACAGGTTGTGAGTTCAAAATCGTTCAACGATGAATGCGTTTAACTTTACGGTCCCTGTCGCCAGTATTACTGAGGATCAGTTCTATGAGCAATGCCCTACATTCATACATACATGCATAC
>NW_026414445.1:1764-2060 GCF_001194135.2 Octopus bimaculoides | reverse complement strand
GTGTGTGTGTGCATGTGTGTGAAAGCAAGCCAAACAAATTGTTTATTTATCCTCATTTTCCCCTTTTTCTAGGATTTTTCTAAAACTTTTCATGACTGAATATTATTATCATATATTTGAATAAAGAACTAATTTTGGGCGAAATCTCCACAATAGGCACTCACTGCTCTTTTATTTTACATGCTACATCTATCATTTTAATACGTCTATTTAGCATTAATAATAGATGCAAAAGTGTGATGGTAGTAGTAGTAGTAGTAGTAGTAGTCCACATCATAGTTGTTGCAGCTACATTC
>NW_026414445.1:0-1087 GCF_001194135.2 Octopus bimaculoides | reverse complement strand
CTAACTTTGAGACTGGTCAGTGACTCCTGCATATTTGGCCCAAGGATAATCTCACCTAGATACTCTATGATACACGAACCAATCCAAAAGCCTTTACATGACTGTTCAACTTGCTAAAAATAGCAGCCAAATACACTTCCCATCACAATATCATCTTGAAAGTGGATGTGCATACTGATAAATTTTGTATTATTTAAATAAAAGATGGGTAAGTCATAACTGGAATGTCTTAGATTGTTTGCTCAGTCAGGGCTAAACAACAGCACCAATGCCAAGGTATCTAAGGATGTTTACCCTAAGATGCTCTTCATATGACAAAAATAACAAAACTATGAACCAATACAGCAAGGAGGTCAGACAGATTTCTTTCAAAAACTATTCTCCTTCTAAGTGAAAAAAAGAAATCTCTTTCTACATTTAATTTCCATTTCGTAAATAACTTCTTCAGATCTTGGCATATTTCAGGAAAAAGAGGAAGTTATAAGCATTTTAAGTGAAACTATATTTTGGAATTTCCTAAATATTCTTGGCTGACAATGTGTCTATTTAGATCAGGGGTTCTGAACCATTTTTTCTCACCTACGGACCCCTTTGATCCCTACTTTGCTTGGGGAAGGGGGGGAGACCCCCCCTCACAGCCATTTGATGTCTAAAAACATCTATTTTTATGATTAAATATTATATAAATGTTTTAATATTTTGTGTAAAGTAGAAATATAACCAGTCTATTGCACAGAATTTTTAACAGTAAAACCTCATATGGGCCCTGGTTGAGAATCGCTGGCTTAGATCCATATTTGTAACAATTTCACATCTGGTGTCCACAAAACAAGCATTAATGAGACCATAGTTTCATATCCCTTTAACTCACACATAGGAGGCAGACAGCTGAAGAGCTGCCTAGGCTTCATGTCTGTCTTGGTATGGTTTCTATGGCTGGATGCTCTTCCTAACACCAACCACTTTACAGAGTGGCACTGGGTGTTTTTACACAGCACCAGCATGGGTTCCTTTATGTGGTTCCAGTACAGGTGCTTCTTTACATAGCATCAGCACCTACAGGTCTTCAAGATTAGGGATGCTCAGC
>NW_026414444.1:0-458 GCF_001194135.2 Octopus bimaculoides | reverse complement strand
ATATATATATTAATTTATATTTATATATATATATATGTATATATATATGTGTATGTATATACACACACACACGCATACACACACACACACACTTACACATACACACACACACACACACATACATACATACATACATACATACATACATATAAATACATACGCATACAATCGCATGCTTATCACGCTTTTTATCACAGTCATTCGCTTTAGATACAAGTAGTGTGCGCATACGCAGTTGTCCGTGTCTAGGATTACGTTCTTGTGTTGCGGCGCGTGTGGGCGTACTTTGTTTAGTTAGCTTTCGATGCTCCCGCTTTACATACGCTAACACTGAATCAACGCGTTTTGAAATGCGTGTAATATGAATGAATGAGTGAATGGAGAGACGGTGAGGATGTCTATCGTAATTCGATGTGTCTGTGCGTATGTGTGTGTATGTATGTGTGTGTGTGTGTGTG
>NW_026414443.1:0-449 GCF_001194135.2 Octopus bimaculoides | reverse complement strand
TTCACGAGCAGGCTGTTCCGTTGATCGGATCAACTGGAACCCTCGAAGTCTTAAGCGACGGAGTGCCGGCAACATAGCCTAATGCACCTGTGATGATTGGTACAAATGAGAACTTTTAGTCAGGCTAAAAGAGCTGTAAGTTTCGCGTTAATTCATCATAAATGTCCCCTTTTTTCCTGGACTTTTGATGGTACATTCACATACCCTGGGTAGCTAACTTCTACAACAGTGCATGAGTTTAGTTGCCTGTCCCGCAGATCAATATCAAGTCTGTTATGTTTTCACCGAATTTCTGTTTTTATAGGAATGTCCTACAATTATTCCTTATTTTTAAAGGTGTGAATACATGATTCTAACATGCCTTTGATATATATGTCAGGACAATCCTTCCAGTGGATTTGTATGTATGTATGTATGTATGTATGAAGCAGGTTAAGGAGGGGATCGAC
>NW_026414442.1:0-568 GCF_001194135.2 Octopus bimaculoides | reverse complement strand
GAAAATTTAAAAGTTAAAAACCTTATAATATATATATATACATATATATATTCATTCATAGATATATATACATACACACATATAAATATTTATACAAATAAGTATATAAAGGTTATGAAGGGTATTGGAGTCAAGCAAACCCTTAAGATACAAGCAATACCGAGTAAGTGCTGTATACCGACTAGTTTTACTCCTGTCGTTGTAGCAACATGAGTGGGGAATATAACATAGCTCATGTATTAGCGTGTGTGTGTGTATAAAGAAAGAAAAAGATAAAGAGTCCAATGGCAAAGTTAGAATTATTTTTATGTATAAAGTCTTACAGCTGTCTCAGTGAAAATCCAATGTATCCCTTCATCGGAGACGATAATAGTAGAAGAATGAACTATTACATCTATAAGAGGAGATTTGTAGTAAGAAATTCGCTCTCACCACTTACCACAAATCTCCTCTTATAGATGTAATAATCCATTCTTCTACTATTACCGCCTCCCATGAAGGGATACATTGGATTTTCACTGAAACAGCTGTAAAACTTTATACATAAAATATAATTCTAACTTTGCCA
>NW_026414441.1:0-239 GCF_001194135.2 Octopus bimaculoides | reverse complement strand
GGATAGGTAATCAACCTATACTCCATCTGATGACAATTTTCCAAACTGTTTATATGGGCGAGCATTTGTTACAGAAATCATCAGGGGTTATCTGTTGATATGATGGTGCAAAAAGAAGGATGTTGTTTTTTTAATAATATGGATATAATATGAATAAAAGAGAAATATCATCAAATAATAGCAATTGCATTTTATTTATTTAAGCCAATTATTCATATATATATATATATATATATATA
>NW_026414440.1:0-491 GCF_001194135.2 Octopus bimaculoides | reverse complement strand
TATATATATTTGTATGCATATATACACATATATACACAACTGAAATTATTGCAAACACTATTAGACAAAAGTTAGCAAACAACATCTCTAGTATTGCCATAGCCGTATTGCTGTATTGCAAGATTAACCTCAACGTAATTAGAGAGAGAATGTTACGCTTTAACGGGGGATATGTAAATAAATAAATTAATGAATAACTAAATAAATGTTAATTTCTTAAGCAGAAATCTAGCAGAACTTCAAAGATACATTACTAATTAATCTAGTTTATCATCAATTCAGCTGATGCTCTTTTCTTGTGATCTTCCTGCCATTGATGCTGGTATCTTTCATAACTCTATTTTCAATTATAACTTATTTTGTTGTCTTATATTACTACTGTTATGCTGTGTACGCCTTCTTTTTTAATGAAAGTATTGTCAAAGTATCAATATGTTGGACTTTTATTATTATTATTATTATTATTATTATCATTATTATCATCATCATCA
>NW_026414439.1:0-546 GCF_001194135.2 Octopus bimaculoides | reverse complement strand
CAGTAGTGATACGATAAAGTAGTTGTATGCTGTCAACTTAATGTGACAGTGACAGTCCCATGAAGGGAATAATACTACTGTTATTTAGCCCCAGGAAGCAGCACCGCTTTCTGTCGTTCTTGACACATTTTCTGATGTGTCCTTATGTTTACAAGGGGGTGGCAAGCACCTCTAGCCAGCTAACCCTGCATCCAGGGACTAGTTTCTGAGTCTTTGCCCGTCATCAGTCTGGAGTAGCAGACTTAGCAGGCTTAGCTGGGTAGCGGTGCTTGTCTCCCCCTTGTAAATATAAGTGCACAGGAAATGTGTCAAGGCACACACTGCATAAATCTCTCCGAGAGATTTAGAAATGTATTATTTCTATTTTTGAAATCAGTGAATGTATTTCACAAGAATTATTATATGTTTACAAGAACTTGACAGGCATCTCCAACTAGCAGGCCATGCTGCTCCAGACTGATGTCGAGCAAAGACTCAGAAACATGTCTCTGGATGGAGGCTAAGCTGGGTGGAGGTGCTTGTCTCCCCCTTGTAAACATAAGGACA
>NW_026414438.1:0-226 GCF_001194135.2 Octopus bimaculoides | reverse complement strand
AGGTATGGACTCGTACAAAGTTTTAATTTTTTCCAAAGGAATTTTTGTCCATTCTTCAGCTAAAACATTTCTTGTAGTGATGATGGTGAGGGATATTGACTCCTTATTTGTTTTTCTAAAATGCACCATAAATGGCCAGATAAGATGTTCAACTTCACTAGAATGTTCCTCATGCTATTCAGCAACAACTTTAGCTGTGTGAATTGGTGCATTATCATCCTGAAAG
>NW_026414437.1:2273-2522 GCF_001194135.2 Octopus bimaculoides | reverse complement strand
CATGTACGAATGCACACGTCTGCATAAAAAGATACATTTAACAAAAAATATCTATCATACTTACTTTGATATGTGTTTTTACCCAATGCGGATAGGCCATATGATCTTGCTCGAGTGCGTCTGGATCAATCATGAACATCATAAATAATTGTGTTCGCGGATGTATATATGCCTAATAAAACACAAAAGTTTTTTTTTCAAATTAGGAAAAATTATTTTATTAAATTATACATACACACATATGAACAT
>NW_026414437.1:1858-2015 GCF_001194135.2 Octopus bimaculoides | reverse complement strand
TCGTTCGGCAAAAACTGAGTACTCATACGTCGTCTTCGAAGGGAAGGCACTCTGGCAAAACACTACTCTTCTAAAGGGAAACCTAACCTGACATAGTAAATAATCCACAAGCAGACTCAACTTGATCCCTTTGCCAAAAGATTTGCGAGGTACCAGC
>NW_026414437.1:0-115 GCF_001194135.2 Octopus bimaculoides | reverse complement strand
CAGTTCCTCAGGACTGCCGCCAGGAAAACAGCCATTTACATTTTATTGCATGTGACTTCAATCACCCTGAGATTGATTGGGAAATCTTTCATTGGCTGCGAAATGCAAATGATTT
>NW_026414436.1:0-222 GCF_001194135.2 Octopus bimaculoides | reverse complement strand
AATCCACCAGCACGCTTGAAATAGACGCCAAATCGCTCTAAAAACTACGTCTATACTCCGTTAGCACAAGGTATAAGCGGGTTTTTTCATCTGCCCGCTTACACCCTGTGCTAACGGAGTATAGACGTTGTTTTTAGACCCATTTGGCGTCTATTTCTAGCGTGTTAGTGTGGATATTGTCGTTGGCACTCCGTCGCTTACGACGTCGAGGGTTCCAGTTGA
>NW_026414434.1:0-233 GCF_001194135.2 Octopus bimaculoides | reverse complement strand
AAGCGGACGTTAAACGATGATGATGATGATGATGATATATATACATGCATGCATATTATATATATGATATATGTTATATATTATACTAGCTGAGTAACCTGGCATTGCTGGACAATTTTCACAGTAGAATACCTTTATTTCAATTCTTTTTTTTCTTCTATGTCAGACCATGTCTTCCCCTATGGATAGGCGTCTTGATCAGGACAAATTTCTGCAGTATTTTTTGGCAGTTT
>NW_026414433.1:0-397 GCF_001194135.2 Octopus bimaculoides | reverse complement strand
AGACTTTCTCACTTCCCGAGCGTTATACTAATACATCTGTTTGTTGTTTACACATCAGTCTTCGCCTTTTGTTGTTGTTTTTTTGTAAAATCTCAGTATGTATACACATGTACAGATATAGATATATATGTGCGCGTGTGTGTATATGATTGCTTAGATAGATATGGTGCGGCAGAAAACCTGTCCTATTTTACATGTTGAAGGATGGGACACGAGTAGGAATTTTTACTGCAGACATTCCTCTAACCACAATACTATATGAACCAAGATCTCGGCACGAGAAACTGACAAGGTCGGCAGTGTCAAAATATGTCATTCGCCAAGTGAGCCACCAACCAGGAAGAAAGCACATGAAATAGTGGTAGTATGAAATATCTCATCACCCAGAAGACATCAA
>NW_026414432.1:0-366 GCF_001194135.2 Octopus bimaculoides | reverse complement strand
GTGTGTGTGTGTGTGTATGTATGCATATGTATATATATATATATATATGTATATACATTTATATATATACATCCACACACACATACATAGAGCACAACTGACGCCGTGTATAATTTTGGACAGACGTATATTACATGTAATTATATAATTTCATGTAAGTATATACATAATCATAGTTTACACATACATACATGCATATGTGTGTGTGTATACATATATACGTATCTCACCTTCTATGCACACATTTGTGTGTGAGTGTGTGTGTGTGCCTGCTAGTTATTTTCCTGTCAATTTGTAGACTATTTTTTATGTATAGCTGAAACAAAGAAACATTCATGACTTGATTAAAGTCAAAATATCTCACCC
>NW_026414431.1:0-268 GCF_001194135.2 Octopus bimaculoides | reverse complement strand
GGCAAGAGAAAGAGAGACAGGGTTACTTACTTTTTTGTTTACCTTTTGCAAGGGACTCTTCAGGGACACCCGTGAGGAGGTTTTTGAAGAGTCGGGTGGATAGGTATCTGTTGAACTTACCTACCGCATTAGGATAGGAAGCTTTCATTTTTTGGTATGTCTGTTGTGTGGTGCGCAGTATGTTAATGTGTTTTGGGGGTGTGGTGTGCGGATGATGATGCAATTTATAATCGTCTTCTGTAATGTCTGGGTTTGTTGTTATGAACTC
>NW_026414430.1:0-371 GCF_001194135.2 Octopus bimaculoides | reverse complement strand
CTCTGTGAGGCTCAAAGTTTGAAGATCATGCTTCACCACTTTGTCTCATGGCTTCCTGGGTCTACCTCTAGCACAGGTTCCTTCCACAGTTAGAGATCGACACCTCTTTACACAGCTGTCCTCATCCATATGCGTCACATGACCATACTAACACAGTTGTCTCTCTTGCATACCACATCTGATGCCTCTTATGCCTAATTTTTCCCTCAAGATGCTTACACTGTTGAACATGCACACTGGTATTGCACACTCAACAAAGCATACTGGGTTCATTTCTTTCAAGCCTATGCATGTCCTTGGCTGTTATAGCTCATGTTTCATTGCCATGTAGCATAGCTGTTCACACACAGGCATCATACAATCTGCCTTTC
>NW_026414429.1:0-276 GCF_001194135.2 Octopus bimaculoides | reverse complement strand
CCAAATCAGATTGGAGCCTGGTGTAGCCATCTGGTTCGCCAGTCTTCAGTGAAATCGTCCAACCCATGCTAGCGTGGTAAGCAGATGTTAAACGATGATGATGATGATGATGCTTGCCACATGAATTGGAAGATTATTATCCTGGAAGATTGCACTCCAATCAGTGAACAACATCCCATAGGAGGAATATGGTCAGCCAAAATACTCAGTCCTTGGCTTTGTCTCTATCATCTGGAACAATAAAAGACTGAGAGAATTGTGTGATTGGCTGCCAAA
>NW_026414428.1:0-308 GCF_001194135.2 Octopus bimaculoides | reverse complement strand
GATGTTACAGTTGTTGTTGTTGTTGTTGGTGGTGGTGGTGGTGGTGGTGGTGGCGCAGGTGTTGCTGCTGCTGCTGTTGCCGCCGCCACTGGTTAAGTTTGGCGCCTCCAGAGGTATTTGTGTGCTATTTCATGTTAGCAAGGTGATTACGGTCTGATGCTGGTGACATTGATGACGACAACGACCACGGCGACGACGATGTGGTAGTGGTGGTGGTAGTGTGTTTGGTGGTTGTTGTGGTGGCGGTAGTGGGTGTGGTGGTCGATGATGATGATGATGGTAGTGGTGGTGGTTGTGTGTTTGGTGGT
>NW_026414427.1:0-388 GCF_001194135.2 Octopus bimaculoides | reverse complement strand
ATATGGAATAGTTACTATGAAGCATTGTGTAGAATATATTGTATAAATGATAGTGGGTAAGGCCAGAACAATGCGAAATAAATGCAAGTCAAATCACAAGAAAACAAATGTATGAATTAATTTTTAATCGCATTCAATATTTTGGAGTTATTACCCCATCCTCAGGAAATTAACGAGTGTTGCAGATGTAATATAGAAGCTTGCTTTGCAGCCACGTATTTTTGAGTTCACTTCCACTTCGTGGCACTTTGTGAGTGGACTTAGATGACGGAAACTGTGTGGACGCCTATCTCATATATATGCGTGTCTGTGTTTGTCCCCTCTCGCCCTTTAAAACTCCGAAATATTGAATGCAAGGTAAGTCTACATAAATTCATATATTTGTTTT
>NW_026414426.1:0-226 GCF_001194135.2 Octopus bimaculoides | reverse complement strand
TTTCTCTTTTATGTTGTCTTGAATTTGTTTCGATTTATGGATTTTAGGTTGTTCAGAGAAGTTACTGGTCTTTACTTAGAAGTTGGTTAAATAATTGACCTCATTCTCTCTAATGATGTTTCTATGTTTTGAGACGATTCTGTTTACTTTGTTCGTGGTACTGTTATCTTCGTTTTCCTTTAGCTTCTTGTGAAAGCGTTGGTCTTTAAGCTGTTCCAATAATATA
>NW_026414425.1:0-545 GCF_001194135.2 Octopus bimaculoides | reverse complement strand
GAGAGAACAGAGAGAGAGAGAGGATACAGCTTTTAATGGTAACAGAAGCACGGTGACCTACAGTCTGCACATTACTGCACATATAGCTGCATGAAATTATATGAACATATACAAGTAAATTGATTGTGCAGAAACTTGGCTGCAGTCTGCTGGTACAAGTGGTAACATGTTTGCAGTTGCAGATGCAACAAATTGTCGGTCGATTTGATTTGCATATCAGCAGATTTTTAACGCAGAGTAGCTAATTCTGTTTATTACATGTTATGGCGTGAGCGTCGGTGTATCTGTATGTGTGTTTGAGTGTGTTTGAGTGTGTGTGTGTGTGTGTGTATGTGTGTGTGTGTGTGTGTGTATGTGTGCGTGTTTGCTTGTTTGTTGGTTAGTGTATGACCATGTATGCGAATGTGTGTATTTGTCTGATATGTGTTCGCGATTACGCGCCTGATTGTACATGTACGTATGTATGTGTGTATGTGTGTGTGTTTGAGTTTGTGTGTCTGTATTTGTGTTTGTATGTGTATATATACATACATACATACATACAT
>NW_026414424.1:0-495 GCF_001194135.2 Octopus bimaculoides | reverse complement strand
AATAATAATAATAATAATAATAATAATAATAATGGGACCCCAAGGAGATGGAGTATCCTATGTTTTATAATATTTTATAATATTTTATATGTATTAATCATTCTGGATGTTCCATCGAAATGTTCATAGGTCAATTTCATTATTATTATTATTATTATTATTATTATTATTATTATTATTATTATTATAAAGTATTTTCAATGGATCAGTTTTGAGCTCTATTTAAAATTGATATATATATATATATATATCCCCTCACACATACGTACACACATAATATATGTATACACAAATATTCCCATACGTACATGGTCCCTGGCACCAACGTTATTCGTTGCGTTTTGAAAGCTGTTTATATTTTTAAAATTTGCTGGGTGCGTGCGTGTCAGTTCTATATGTGGTGGATGGGTCTATGTGGAAGTTCTTTCCAGAGGAGTTATTAAATAAATTAATTAATTCAACGGAATACACTGCAAGTCGATGGATACCGCATAT
>NW_026414423.1:0-224 GCF_001194135.2 Octopus bimaculoides | reverse complement strand
ACATACATACATACATATGTACATACATATGTACATACATACATACATACTTACATACATACACATATGTTTGTGTAAGTGTGCATGTATGTATGTTTGTAAGTATGTATATACGAATATATATGCATATATATGTACACAAATATTATGTGTGTATATATATATATACATATATGTGTATGTATATACATATATATATATATATGTGTGTGTGTGTGTGTATG
>NW_026414422.1:1071-2127 GCF_001194135.2 Octopus bimaculoides | reverse complement strand
AATAATAATAATAATAATAATAATAATAACAATAATAATAATAATAATTGCCCGGATGCAGTATCAGGCAGTGATTCTCATGGCTTCTGATCTTAATTGATTGGAAGTGTTATCATGTACGTTGTTTTGTCTTGGTATAAAAGATGGGCTACTGCAAATATTCTGCTTAATACCACAGATTTGCTTGTCAGTTGTTTGACCTTAACCAGTTGAGCATGTCCCTTGGTGGCTGACGATATGTGCATCTCCGATCATGAGCAGAAGTAGTGGAGGAGCATCATAGCCATGTGTTGAGAGGAATTCTTTGAGGTTTGAATAATTCACCTTTGGAAACATGGGTGTTTTACTCAACATCCTTAAACAAACCTTATCAAGAGACCTTTTGAGCGGGATGGGCTACTCAACCTGAAGAAAATTCTAACTGGGTCCCATATGCGAGGTCATGTGCTGTTTATCCTGATATGAGATCAGGATGTAGCGCACATATGGTTGTGATGCATGTGCCTGGTGTACCCTTATCAGATGGGTAGTCATGATGGGTATATTGGGCTTCGTATATTTTACCCCAGTGTCACTTTGATGGCATGCACTGCTATCACATTCAATAATAATAATAATAATAATAATAATAATAATAATAATAATATTAATTAAATACTGGGCGTATTTATCGATATGTCTAAAACTAAATGCAAAAGAAATAGACAGAAAAATCCCAGCAATGGTTGAGAAGCTCAGGACTCAAAGCAGAGACTAAAGGATTTTTAATTGCTGCACAAGACCAAAGCCTCCCCACCAGAAATTACCAAAAACATATAATGAAAAGAAATATAACAAGTAACTGTAGAATATGTGGAGATGGACAAGAAACAATAAATCATATTATCTCTGGCTGCCTAGTCCTGGCTAAGAAGGAATATATTCACAGACACGACAGATCTGGGACCTATATACACTGGAATCTATGCCAACACTATGGAATAACAACAGAAAAAAGATGGTATAAACACACGCCAGAAAAGGTCAGAGAAAACGAGAAAGCAACCATACTCTGGG
>NW_026414422.1:282-735 GCF_001194135.2 Octopus bimaculoides | reverse complement strand
ACGTTTCCCTAAAAGAAATGGAAAAACTTTCAAAATACAAATACCTGGAAATAGAGGTAACTCGAATGTGGAATCTAAAAATAGAAACAATTCCTATCAGAGTAGGTGCCTTAGGTATAATAAAAAAATATTCAGACAAATACATAGCAAAAACACCAGGACTTACAAATATATATAACATACAGAAAATTGCACTACTGGGCACTGCACACATCCTACGCAAAACACTTTCAATACAGTAACCATAAGAGCATCACAGCAAACAGCACATACCCAAGGCACACAGAGCTGCGCTCGGTAGTGAAGTGAAGGCACGTTATAAAAATAAATCTACTGAACAATAATAATAATAATAATTTCCCGGATGCAGTATCAGGCAGTGGTTCTCATGGCTTCTGATCTTAATTGATTGGAAGTGTTATCATGTACATTGTTTTGTCTTGGTATAAAAGA
>NW_026414422.1:0-272 GCF_001194135.2 Octopus bimaculoides | reverse complement strand
GTACATTGTTTTGTCTTGGTATAAAAGATGGGCTACAGCAAATATTCTGCTTAATACCACAGATTTGCTTGTCGGTTGTTTGACCTTAGCCAGTTGAGCATGTCCCTTGCTGGCTGATGATATATGCATCTCTGATCATGAGCAGAAGTAGTTGGGGAACATTATAGCCATGCGTTTAGAGGAATTCTTTGCGGTTTGAACAATTCACCTTTGGAAACATGAATGTTTTGCTCAACATCCTTAAACAAACCTTATTCAGAGACCTTTTGAGC
>NW_026414420.1:0-307 GCF_001194135.2 Octopus bimaculoides | reverse complement strand
CAGAATTTAATTGCCTCAATCGCATATTCATGAGGGATATTTGTATAAAATTTGACCACGTCAAAAGAAACCAAGTGTGACTCTTCGTTTGTTGTTTTCGGGAGGTGATTGAGCATGTCAAGATCATCTCTGATGAAACTTTTGATGTGGCTTAGGAAAGGTTTCAAAAGAATGTCCAAGAAATTGCTTAAGCGATGTGTTTCGCAGGAAGTGCCTGCTATAATGGGTCTTAGTTTTAAATCCTCCGGTGCCTTGAGGTTGATGTAGATTTCAGAGGAGAGTTTGCAAGCTTCGGTGATGGATTTGT
>NW_026414419.1:0-245 GCF_001194135.2 Octopus bimaculoides | reverse complement strand
GCGTATGTGTGTGAGAGCGTAAGGATGTGTGCCAGGTATATGTGTTATTTGTGTGTGCACTCCTGTGTGTGTGTGTGTGCATGTGTATGTGGCTGTGTATGTACGTGTATGTAGGCGTGCGCGTATATATGGGTGGAGGCGACGGAAGGCCCGTAGGATCCTCCGACGAAGGGGTAGGGTGACAGGGTGAAAACTGAGTGGGAAGGAGGTACGGTTAGGGGATTGGTGTGGGGGAGGAGAGAGGG
>NW_026414418.1:0-237 GCF_001194135.2 Octopus bimaculoides | reverse complement strand
TATATGCTATATATATGTGTGTATATACATACATATATATTTATATGTATTATATATTATACGTATGTACATATATATATTATATGTATGTGTGTATATACATAAATATATACGTATATCATATGTATACATACATACATATGTGTGTGTGTATGTGTGTGTGTGTGTACGTGTGTGTCACGTGTAACTGAAAGATGTGTTTGTACATTGAGGCGCGTGTCTGAAAGAATGTATTTT
>NW_026414417.1:0-231 GCF_001194135.2 Octopus bimaculoides | reverse complement strand
ACGGTTTCTGTTTTATTTTTACATATATACCACCGCTAAATCACTTCATTAAAGAAAACGTCTAAAACGAAATATATATGTACATATATGAGGAATGGCTACCAATATTCCCAAAATGGATAACATACAGAGGTACGTATAGATTATTCTGAATTCAAATGTTTGAAAATGTTTTCTAACGCACGGTTTCTGTTTTATTTTTACATATATTCCACCGCTTAATCACTTCAT
>NW_026414416.1:0-220 GCF_001194135.2 Octopus bimaculoides | reverse complement strand
TTTCTATGTCAGATTTTGGGTGGTGCAACCTATATCCTGTCATTATTTTTTCTTGTTATCCTCAATCTCTGCGATATTATTGCAGTAAAAGCTTTGTAGATCGTAGGCAGACAAGTTATAGGTCTATAGTTTTGTGGTTTCTCCGTTTCCGTGGATTTGGGGTATAAGAAGGTTTTCCCTTTCGTGAGCCATTCAGGCATTGTCTCTGGCTCTGCTAGTA
>NW_026414415.1:0-244 GCF_001194135.2 Octopus bimaculoides | reverse complement strand
TCTCAGATTCACATACTTATTGCAACCGCCCTACAGTTTTTCTCAGCCCTGTAAAAGAACCAGGCCTTTCATGATACCCTTAAAGTCAAGAACTTTTCAGCAGCCCCTCCCTACGTGTAGGTTTTTTTAGTATTTAATATATTTTTCATTTATTGAGTAACTGAACGCCACGCATTCTGACTTTTGTAAATAGTATATATACAGGGTGATTCAAAAGTCTCCATACATAGGAAAAATTTATATT
>NW_026414414.1:0-234 GCF_001194135.2 Octopus bimaculoides | reverse complement strand
ATATATACATATTTCTACATTAAAGATAAAGGCTTCCTTAGTTTTATCTTATACGACATCCCGCATTTGTCTTACACATAACAACACATAGAAACATACACACACGCACATAGATATACATATTTGTATTACCATATGTGTGGATCTGTTTGTGAACTTGTGTGTGCATTTGTGCAGGTATATATTTCTTAATTTCTCTGTACGCATGTTTGCATCCATATATATTTCATTTTT
>NW_026414413.1:0-211 GCF_001194135.2 Octopus bimaculoides | reverse complement strand
TGCATTATTCGCTCTCTTTGGGTATTTGCCATTGAGAGGTTTTTCTTGCCGTTCATCACTCAGAATATCTAAGGCAGGAGTTTTAGCACGGGTTTTCATACGCTTAGCTTTTTCTGCACTTGTTTCTAATATGTCTAATTCCGGAATTTGTTGTATTTGGTATTCACTTAGATAGTCCTTTGCCTGTTTTGTTACTGAGTATGATGCTTTC
>NW_026414412.1:0-279 GCF_001194135.2 Octopus bimaculoides | reverse complement strand
AATCTACTATAATAATACTCTTGTGTTTTTGAATGAGAAAGGAAGGGGTGCTAGATGAGTAAGGAAGGAAGAGGTGACATCATACTTGGTAGTGGGAAGGTGAAAATTGTACACTGAAAAAAATATTCAACTCTGTGTGAATATATGTGTGTGTATGTAAAAGGGGGGTATGTAAATGTGTGTGTGTGTGTGTGTGTGTGCGCAATGGAAGTGGGATGGTTCAGCTTTCTTCACTTAGTATTTGGGTTTATTTTTTGATTTGGTTGAATCTTGTTTTTT
>NW_026414411.1:0-222 GCF_001194135.2 Octopus bimaculoides | reverse complement strand
AATAATAATAACAATAATAATAATAATAATAATAATAATAATAATAAATTCGAAGAGAAAGATCTGAGATATTTCTTCCCATTGAAGCAATTTATTTCAATGACACCTTCAATGAATTTAAGCACACCAACATAGATGACTACATTCAAACGGTTAAATAACATTTTCTTCGACAACCACATGGTCCCGGGTTCAGTCCCACTGCGTGGCATCTTGGGCAAG
>NW_026414410.1:0-206 GCF_001194135.2 Octopus bimaculoides | reverse complement strand
TAGTGTAGGTGGATAGGTAGGTAGATTGGTTGATTGATAGACAGATTGGTTGATTGATAGACAGATTGGTTGACTGATAGACAGATTGGTTGATTGATAGACAGACTGGTTGATTGATAGACAGATTGGTTGATTGATAGACAGATTGATTAATTGACAGACAGACTGATTGATTGATAGACAGAAGGGTTAGTTGATTGATAGCT
>NW_026414409.1:0-241 GCF_001194135.2 Octopus bimaculoides | reverse complement strand
GTGTGTGTGTGTGTGTGTGTGTGTGTGTGTGTGCATGCGTGCATGTGTTTGTATGTGTATGTGTGTGTGTACGTGTATTCTATAGATGTATTTGAATTTTTAAAAAGTATTAATAATTGTGTGGAACTTTTCTCACATGAGAATAAACTTGTGATTCCACTACTCTATATGAATGTTCATACGTGTAAATTTATATATATGAATATATACATATATACATGTATATATACATGTATATATA
>NW_026414408.1:0-236 GCF_001194135.2 Octopus bimaculoides | reverse complement strand
GCATAAAATGCAAAATATTTTATTGTTTTGTAGATTAGGTAGGCATAATTTGCGCCTGCCTTTCAATCTCAATATTAAAGCTATGCATAGAACTGCGTACACTCCTACAACAACGTTTTCTTTATGTGTTATAAAGGCAGAAGTAAATCAGCCTACAACTCAGTCATGCACCTGTGTTTCACTTATTTTTGTGTGTTTTACTACATAAACGTCACCAACTGCCTACTGACAGCATG
>NW_026414407.1:0-309 GCF_001194135.2 Octopus bimaculoides | reverse complement strand
TATCACACAAAATCTAAAATCATATGGTTTGATTTGAAATTCTATAGATGTTTCCTAACTACCAATTTCACTATTAATTTTCAATATAATCTTCAATCTGTCTTAATGAAGTAGTAAATGGCAATCTTAGTTCAAATAGTGCCTGAGAGAGAGAGAGAGAGAGAGAGAGAGAGAGAGAGAGAGAGAGAGAGAGAGAGAGAGAGAGAGAGAGAGAGAGAGAGAGAGAGAGAGAGAGAGAGAGAGAGGGATAGAGTGAGACATTGATTATTTCATCACTTCCTAATCACTCCTCTAAAAATGTGCATCATG
>NW_026414406.1:0-220 GCF_001194135.2 Octopus bimaculoides | reverse complement strand
GATTCTTCCTATGATTGAAGTGCAGCTTCTGTCACAGTACTTGCATACCATGAGGGTGGCTCGGCGATCTGCATCTCTCCTGTTTTCATTTTGCCGCTGATGCTTCTTAACTTGTTTGTTTCTGTAGCTGCTCTCTAGCGAAGCAGTTCCTTCTATCACCACAGTCCTTGATGTTGTTCTGTCCTCAGCCCTCTCTTCCCAGGTGCTGACATCCACCTCA
>NW_026414405.1:0-218 GCF_001194135.2 Octopus bimaculoides | reverse complement strand
ATATACATGTATATATGTATATATACATGTATATATGTATATATACATGTTATATATATACATGTATATATATATGTGTGCGTGTATATATAGATATAGGTGCAGGCATGGCTGCGTGTTAAGAAGCTTGCTTCCCATATAAGTATAAATGTATATATATATGTGTATATATGTATATATACATGTTATATATATACATGTATATATATATATATATA
>NW_026414404.1:0-249 GCF_001194135.2 Octopus bimaculoides | reverse complement strand
CCTGAGTGTTAAACTAATACATCTGTTTGTTGTCTACACCACCTGTCTTCTTTTGCTTTTTTTGTGAATTCTCCCCTTATACATATATATATATATGCATATATGTATGTACATATATTTATATTGATGTACATATATATGTGTATGTGTGTGAATATATATGTCTATATATATGTGTGTATATACATATCTATATATGCATACAAACATACATACATGCATATATATATATATATATATATATATATA
>NW_026414403.1:0-360 GCF_001194135.2 Octopus bimaculoides | reverse complement strand
ATATGTATATGCCTATATATCAATTGTAGGGATAAATAGAAAGCGGGTGATCACTTCAGAAGCACTTCATGCAAGAACCCGGCTGGCAAGGTATTCAGATAACGGCGTAAAAAAACTACAGCTTGTAATCAACTATAGAATGTTTAGTTATTCATTAACTAATACAGAGTAGACAATTCCACAAAGCCAAGGCAGGTATACCGAACAGGTATGTCATAATTTTTGCAGAGTAGACTTTAAAAATTTTCATGTGAGAATGCAGAAGCAAATATAATGTAACATTAAATTCACTTCCTTAAAAATCTTTGATATATGCACACATATATATATTTATATGTACATATATATATATATATATAT
>NW_026414402.1:0-236 GCF_001194135.2 Octopus bimaculoides | reverse complement strand
AGCTCATTGAACAAAATGTGTTTTGGAAGTTCCATGAGTTTGTGCCTTTTCAGAAGTTTACTTTTGTTAATTTTGTTGTCTTGCCTTGTTTCTTAATTGACCAGACAGGGTAAAACTAAGGGACTGATCAACCATTTATGTAACTCATCCTGCAGGGCAAAATTTTAAGAGAAAGGGGATTTTTTGAAAGGGCATCAACTTTTTCAACCAGTTAACAAAAGAAGGTTGTAGGAGAA
>NW_026414401.1:0-635 GCF_001194135.2 Octopus bimaculoides | reverse complement strand
CACACACACACACACACACACACACACGTATATATATATACATATACATATATATGCATATGCATAAGCATATGTAAATAACAGATATATGCATACAAACGCATGTACAAATAACTTATACTCGTATATACATATGAATAAAGATATATATGTATGCGTTGTGAATATATATGTATGTATACATATATATATTCACATTATTATTGCTCTAATTATTGAACATAATCGATATCGTCGTCGCCGTCTTTGTCATCATCATCATCATTCCAATTACACCTACTATCATTGTTTGTAGCTGTTGTGATTGTAATTATAATCTTCATCAAGGTAAAATCCAAATAAGCTTAGATGGCAAAGTATGATGACTAATGTTATTATTTATCATCGTCGTCGTCGTCGTCGTCGTCATAGTCGTCGTCATCATCATCATCATCATCATCATCATCATCATTATTAAGGAGACAGACTGCAGTTTACATATTTATGATAAGACATATATATATATATTTACAAGATATATATATATATATAGGAATTCAAGTGGATATTTCGTTTTACATGTTGTTCATCTCAATAATATATGCACCTAAATATCAATATAATATATACATATATATGTACATATATATATACAT
>NW_026414400.1:0-311 GCF_001194135.2 Octopus bimaculoides | reverse complement strand
TGCATGAAAGACCACTGCACAGCCCAAAAGTGACAGTCTGGTGTGCTGTTAGGAAAGCTGCCATCATTGGTACTTGCTTTTTTGAAGAAAATAATAGAAATGCTGTTACTGTGCACTCCGAGCGTTACATCAAGATGATAAACAGCTTCTTTGCCCTGAATTATGATGAAGACATATGGCCATTTGATGTGTGTGGTTTCAGCAGGATAGGGCAACAGCCCACACAGCCAGAGCATCAATGGATGTTCTTCATTCTCTCTTCAGTGACCGCCTCATTTCCAGATTTGCTGACATTCCTTGGCCCCCCCCCC
>NW_026414399.1:1094-1979 GCF_001194135.2 Octopus bimaculoides | reverse complement strand
CAGGATCTTCCAGATGTATATTATGGCATATCTTTCTCGCCTACGCTCTATGGAATAGAGTCTTAATCTCTTGAGCTTAAATGCTGCATAGAGGCTATCTTCTTCGTGTAGCTTCGTTGGATTGTCTCAAGTTCTGAGATTAATTTGACACTGGTTGGTGACCATAGCTGAGAGCAATAGTCAAAGTGGCTTAGGACAAGTGTCCTCCAGTGCACCATCATGGTTTCCTGATCTCTTGTTCTAAATGTTCTAAGAATCCATCCAGTCAGCCGCTTGCATTTCATTGCTAATTTAGCAACATGCACATTAAAGGATGCATCATTACTCATGTAGATGCCCAGGTCTCGCACTGACTGTGCTTCTGGGATTGCAATCCCTCCAGGTCCAGTGTATTTAATGGGTATTGCATTTCGTTTTGCATGCTGATAGCACAAGGCTTGAAACTTTTCAGCATTAAACTGCATGTTATTCTTTTCAGCCCACTTGTACATTTCATCCATCTCATATTGCAGGTGCATAGTGTCTTCAGGGTTCTGTATTACCAGTGACACTTTTGTATCATTTGCATAACCTGTGATTGTGGCTCTCTGTGTGGCTGAGGGTATGTCTGAGAGGGCCATTATGAACAGTAGTGGTCCCAAAACAGTGCCTTGAAGAACACTGCTCACTATTTGTGTGTCATTGGAGGTGGCCCCATTGGCTACTACCTGTGAGACTTTTGTATCATCTGCATAACTTGTGATCATATATATAAATATATATCCATATATATATGTGTATATATATATCCATATATATATATATATATATATATATGAATATATATCCATATATATATATATATAAATGAATATATATACATATATGTATATATATATATGAATA
>NW_026414399.1:0-499 GCF_001194135.2 Octopus bimaculoides | reverse complement strand
TGACAATGATGAAACCCAACTCCTGTTAAAAGGCCTGAAATTTACACCTACACCAACAGTCAATCACCATTTCTGGAAGATATCCAGAAATTCTGTTGCAGGTTACGACTTACGGAATTCTTCACCACCAATAATAATAATAATAATAATGAAACCGAAGATTCCTTAGTGAGGAATAAATCAAATTTCACCCCACCAAAAGGCAGAAATATCTACCTTGACCAATATATTGACACCCTATCAAACTTCCCGCTAAAACAAAATACCAAAGTCAGGCCGAACATTAACAAATCAGAGATATCTGCACTTAAACGAATACAAAACGACGAAACAATAATAATTAAACAATCAGATAAAGGGGGTGCAATCGTTATCATAGATGTGGAATACTACAAGGGTTTGGTTGAGGAACAACTGAAGGATACAACCTTCTATTATGAAATACCCTTGAATATAGACCACCACATCATGAAGAAGATCAACCACCTGATTTCTAAAC
>NW_026414398.1:0-444 GCF_001194135.2 Octopus bimaculoides | reverse complement strand
TCTCCTACACTGTCTTGCAACACGAAATACCTCAAGTCTTTCGTCCTCACCGCCCAGAACATTGGCAAATCTTTTCTCATCTGCTTCCCCTCTGGCTAAATAAACCTGTCGCCTAGCTTCCCTTCTGGCAGATAGGTACAATTCCCTGCTACCACCGTTCTTCCAGTTCTTCCAAGCCTGTTTCTTTTGTCTAATAGCCCTGTCTACCTCCTTGTTCCACCACCACGTTATTTTGGGTCGAGAAGGGACCTTACACCATCCACAGATCTCGTCGGTGGCCCTCAGCAGGTTGTCCCGTAGAAACGTCCAGTTGTCCTCTACATTGTGTGAAGCTACATCCCCCTCTATTTCGTCGAAGGCTTTGAGTAATGAGTCTCTAAATCTCTGTCCATTCGCAGGATCTTTGAGCTTTCATACCCTTCTCCTCCAAGCTGGTCGTCTTCT
>NW_026414397.1:0-521 GCF_001194135.2 Octopus bimaculoides | reverse complement strand
TTATTATTATAATTATAATTATTATTATGATTATTATTATTATTATCATTCTTTTTATTATTATTATTACAATTGATATTAATATCATTATTATACTTATAATAATAATAATAATAATAATAATAATAATAACTATTATTATTTTAATTATTATTATTATCGTTATATTTATTATTTTTAACATTATTATTATTATTATGATTATGATTATTATTATTATTGTTATTATTATCATTATTATTAATATCATTATTATTAATATTATTATTATCATTATTATTATTATTATTATTATTAATATTATAGTTATTATTATTTTTATTATTATTAATATTAATATTATTATTATTATCCTTATACTTATTATAATAATAATAATTATTATTATGATTATTATTATTATTATTATCATTATAATCATTATTATTTTTATAATTATCATTATTATTATCATTATAATTATTATTATTCTTATAATTATTATTATTATTATTATTATTATCATTATTATTATTATTATT
>NW_026414396.1:0-214 GCF_001194135.2 Octopus bimaculoides | reverse complement strand
TACATATACATACATATATAATAATAAAGGTGGCTAGATGCAATATAAAACCAAGAAGAAAGAATTCAATTATCACTAATAGCGACTGAGGGAGCATTGCTAGAAACAAACGTCAAAGACTCTTATATCCACAAACATAGCTATATTTGTGGCTATAAAGATCTTTGACTCTTATTTCTAGCAATGTAGGTGCTGCAATGCATCATCTGTCATT
>NW_026414395.1:0-253 GCF_001194135.2 Octopus bimaculoides | reverse complement strand
TTCTAGCACATTAGCAGTCCACCTAGTGGCCTCCTTTATATATATTTTTACATATACATATACAATAATCCTTTGAGATCTCAGATAATTTTTCCGAATCTCCCTGATTCTTTTAACGTGCTTGTTACCTGGTATTAAATTGATATTAGTTAATATCCAATTTATTACCCTATTGTTTAATTTTTGTATGCTTATATATGTATATATTACTTATATTAAATATATATATATATATATATATATATATATATAT
>NW_026414394.1:0-228 GCF_001194135.2 Octopus bimaculoides | reverse complement strand
CAATCCTTTTTAAAATATAATAATAATAATAATAATAATAATAATAATAAATCAACCCCAGTGATCAACTGGCACCCTTTTTATTAACCTTGAAAGGATGAAAGGCAAACTTGACCTCAGCGAAATTTGAACTCAGAATGTAGCAACAGACCAAATACTGCTTTGCATTTCGTCTGGCATGCTAACAACAACAACAACAACAACAACAACAACAACAACAACAACAAC
>NW_026414393.1:0-284 GCF_001194135.2 Octopus bimaculoides | reverse complement strand
ATACATGCATATATGGGTACAGGACATCACAAAAAACGTTAAACACAATGGGAAACGAAAACAAAAGACGAAGACAGAAAACAAACATTTTTTTTTTTGAACAACGAAAAAAACAAACAGAGAAACGAGACATGCAACATAAAGTATATTACCCTTCTTCAGTTGTCCCTGCTCCATCTAACCACTGAATATTAAAAGATAGTAAGTCTTTCATAGAACAATACAGTTGGCACACCGTCGCTTACAACGTCGAGGGTTCCAGTTGATCCGATCAATGGAACAGC
>NW_026414392.1:0-535 GCF_001194135.2 Octopus bimaculoides | reverse complement strand
ATATATATATATATATATATCTGTGTGCGTGTGTATACATGTATATGTACCTGTAGATATTTCTGGATGTTGGTATGTATGTATACACACACACACATTCATACTTATATATATGTGTGTGAGTGTGTGTGTAACCACATGAGCCCATATTAATCATACAGTTGTTTACACTTATTCAATACCCACCTCTGTGTGATATATATATACATACATACATGTGTGTGCGCACAGACAAACACTACATACACGAAATGCGCATTGTGTTTTTGTACTCTTATAATGAGATCGTGCGTGTTTGCATGTATATCTGTGTGTGTGTGTGTGTGTGTGGTTGTATCTCTCTCTCTCACTTTCTCTCTCTCTCACTTTCTCTCTCTCTCTCTATATATATATATATATACACACACATGCATACATACATTCGTACACATGTGTGTAATTGTGCAAGTGACAGCCACTACGTTTGTGTGAACGTATGTCTGTGTGCATACATATGCGCATGCATATATATATATATGTATATATATATATATAT
>NW_026414391.1:0-311 GCF_001194135.2 Octopus bimaculoides | reverse complement strand
TACATATATGTGCGTTTGTGTGTGTATATGTAAGCATATACGTATGCATACATAATGCAAACATGCACACATACAAACATACATGCAAATACACTTGCATTCATACACACATAGAGTAACACACATACGTACGTACATACATACATACATACATACATACATACATATTTACTATTCCTTCTAGAATATTCTCAGATACTACTTTGCCTGTGAAAGAGAGTAGAAATGTAGAATTTGTATTTTCGTTTTTGCATGTCTTTGCGTACGTTTATGTATGTATGTATGTATGTATGTATGTATGTATGTATGTA
>NW_026414390.1:0-440 GCF_001194135.2 Octopus bimaculoides | reverse complement strand
ACCACCACCACCATCATCATCATCATCATCATCATCATCATTATCATTACAGTCCATTGTTGTCATCATCAACCACATTACTGTTGTCATCATCGTCATTGTCATCATCATCATCATCAACAACTCTATCATCATGGTCATTATGATCATCATGATCATGATCATCACTGTCGTCATTGTCATCGTCATCATCATCATCATCATGAACAACATCATCATCAACATCCTCATCACTGTCATCATCATCATCATCATCATCTTCATTGTCGTCTTCATCTGCATCATCATTTTCACTCCTTAGCATCATTGCCACGACCATCTACAGCAGCAGCAACATCACCATCATTGTCATCATCATCATCACTGACATCATCATCTATATCCTACTACTCCTCCTCAACCTCCTCCTCCTTACCATCATCACCATCATCCTCACCACC
>NW_026414389.1:0-345 GCF_001194135.2 Octopus bimaculoides | reverse complement strand
CCTCTCTATTCTCACCTTCGTTTTCAAGTGGTACTTGAAAAAGTTGATGAGCGATTGGCTAGAGAGGAAAGTGTTTGTCTCTAAACCTTTTGCTCGAGTCTGCCACACACATTCTTTCACCATGGCCACCAGTACAATGAAGACTGCCTTGCCTTCCCGGTTAAGGGAAGGTGGCGGAGCAATTTGGTCGACAGGCAGACTCGTCCCACATGTGACAGCAACCATTCAGCATAAGCCCACAGGTCCAAAATAGTTGGACATTGCACGAGTGCGTGCAGAGCAGTTTTGTCACTCTGACTGCATCTCGGGCAAGTCGGTCTGGTGTGTGTTGAACCGTGCCTGTAG
>NW_026414388.1:0-510 GCF_001194135.2 Octopus bimaculoides | reverse complement strand
TATATATATATAAATGTATATACGCACACTCATACATATATATACGCGTGTATAGATATAGATACGAATGCATATATACATATGTATGTTTACATATATATATATATCTTGCAAACAAAATATATATATTGACACATTTACATTATCATGTCTCTCTATTTTTATATAAGTTTATGTGTGTGTGTTTATGCTTGTGTGTGTGCTTACTTGCTAAAGTATGCGCTAGAGAGTATATATGCGTGTGCATATGTGTATAATATGTACATGTGTGCGCATATCTAAATACAATGATAGCATTATGTATATGATGAGTGTTCATGTCTATTTATACAAAACCGGAGGGTGTTCCTTTTCTGTGACATATAACCTATATTAATACTTACATCTCGAAATACCAGGCTTTTGTTTTCGTATCTAAATGTCTCCAGAACAATCTTTTGTATTTCTGTGCATGATATCACACAAAATTCCCACGCAAGCATATATATATATATATACATATATATATAT
>NW_026414387.1:1658-2013 GCF_001194135.2 Octopus bimaculoides | reverse complement strand
ATATATAATAGAAGAATATTGTAGAAAAAAACAAACAACAACAACAACAACAACAACAACAACAAAAAACGAACCAAATATGAGATATAGTGTAACACAAGAGATACTTTAATGTCGTGATAAGGTATATCAAATTTTTGGCATCGGAGGAACAATGACAGCGCCCGGGGCTGTTGAATACTAATAGGAAATCAATTAACCATGATAAACATGTTGAATTATATACTGTTCAAATTTACTAGTAAAATTATATACATATATATACACACACACAGTCACACACATATATATATTTATCTATATACATATGCTTAAATACGTTTACCTATATATGTACAACTATGCTTACATACAT
>NW_026414387.1:0-330 GCF_001194135.2 Octopus bimaculoides | reverse complement strand
ATGTATGTATGTATGTATGTATGTATGCATGTATGTTTGCATGTATGTATTGGCCAACCGATGTTCATATATGTAATATAGATTATTTCTGTACAGTCATATGTTTATATATAGATGGACAAACATGTCTTTGAAGTTATCATAATTTATAGTTCTCAAAACGTAATAAGAACACAAATCATATATATGCGTGTGTGCATATATGATTGTGTGTATGCTCACATATATACAAGCATAACGTACGCATAACTTACACGACACAGTCACACATATGGATATGTGTATATATATATGTATGTATGTATATATATATATGTGTGTGTGTGTGTG
>NW_026414386.1:0-355 GCF_001194135.2 Octopus bimaculoides | reverse complement strand
TGTATATATATTCTTTGTATTATATATATATATATATATATAGATATATAATATGTATATGTATAAATATATGTTACGTATGTACATATGTGTATATATATTTATATTTATATATGTGCATGCATGTGTTGTATGCATATACATATATATTTACATGAATGCATATATATATGTATATTCTTTGTAGATGTATATATATATATATATGCTGTGTGTATGTATATATACATGTATACATGAATTTTTAGACTTTTTCTTTCTTTGAATTTATATATATATATATTTATACATATATTATAT
This sequence comes from Octopus bimaculoides, assembly GCF_001194135.2. Lineage (NCBI taxonomy): Eukaryota > Metazoa > Mollusca > Cephalopoda > Octopoda > Octopodidae > Octopus > Octopus bimaculoides. The sequence continues at coordinate 55 of NW_026414386.1, read as the reverse complement.
GTATTTATATATGTATGTATATATATATGGATATATATATATATATATATATATA
>NW_026414385.1:0-214 GCF_001194135.2 Octopus bimaculoides | reverse complement strand
ATGGAAAGTAATATTCTTAAGATTATAAACCTGGAAAAGTACAGGACAAGCTATAACTTCTAGTAAAGAACAAGAAACTTTTTACTTAAAATATTGCAGCTAAAATTAAAATTTGAATATTAAAAATTATTTTATTCTAGTTTACAAATAACACTATACTTATATAAGTAGAATTTGGCTAATTTACTACCTTAAATACAGAAAAAAGTGACTA
>NW_026414384.1:0-660 GCF_001194135.2 Octopus bimaculoides | reverse complement strand
CAGCTTCAACAACTACTTCTATATGAGATCTAAATCATCTACATGCTCGAATCAAGGGGTCCTGGTTAATTTTGGACATTACTCTGACTATGGCAGCTTTCATAGAATCTTTGGTGTTATGGTCGTGTTGATTGACTTCCCTCGCAACACGACGCTCCACATGTAATAAGTCCAATGGATTGAGATCTGGGGAATTACGAGGCTAAATGTTAGGGGTTATGTGATCATAAGAATTTTCAGCCATCCATTCCTGTGTTACTAGAGTCATGTGTGATGGTACAGATCTTACTAAAGCACCTATGGCCTTCCATTGCATACCTTGTCTATCCAGGACTTAACAATAGTTTCCAGGACCTAAATGTAGGCGACACAGTTAACTCTAAAGCCATGTGGAAAGAAGTAAGGAAGCATCACAACCCCTAAAACCATGACAGTGGCTAGAAATGTTGCATGCATTACACTTGGAACTTCAGAAGGGTCTGCACACAACCATCTGCAATTTCTTTTGTTAACTTTTTGTTCTTGGTCGAAGTTTTTCTCGTTGATTACAGTAGGCTGTAAGATCCTAGGCACTTAAGTAAAATTTTGCTACCTTGGTTACTATCTGTTTATTTTTTCCGCGTTATTTGTACACATTGAAAAAATACACATGCATTTATA
>NW_026414383.1:0-231 GCF_001194135.2 Octopus bimaculoides | reverse complement strand
CTTTCAGTTTCCATCTACCAAATCCACTCACAAGTCTTTGGTCAACCCAAATCAATAGTAGAAGACACTTACCCAAGATGCCAGCTGCCAACACATCTTATGCCCATCTCCTATGCTTAGACTGTCACTTTATACACGCCAGCTCAATTTGATTCGTCCTCAGTTGAAAGACAACTCTTGATATATTCTTGTTGTTTGTATTTGTAATTGTGTACCATGTTCTCTATTTTT
>NW_026414382.1:0-323 GCF_001194135.2 Octopus bimaculoides | reverse complement strand
TGTATTCCGCATAATTATCTTTAATTATATTGGAAGAATTTCAACTAAAATGATACCTAAATTTTATAGCTTTCTTAAACTAATAACAGAAACTAGTTATATATTGGGTTAATTCAAATATATGATTTTTCTTTAGATAAATCGTTCTTGTCCTTAGAAAAAAATACATTTAGCCAATTTATATATTTGAAGAATCAGGCAGCGAAATAGCATAGTCGTTAGAGCGTCGGATAAAATGCCTTCCAGTGTCTGTTTTTGCATTCTGAGTTCAAATACCACCAAGTTTCAACTTTACCTTTCGTACTTTTCATGGCTGATAGAAA
>NW_026414381.1:0-555 GCF_001194135.2 Octopus bimaculoides | reverse complement strand
AAAAAAAAGGCAAAACGCATTGTTTTATGTAAGAAGGCTTTTTTTAATATGTCTCGAAATTAGACATTGATAAATAGATTTTTCATATTTTCTTTCTCTTCTTTTTCTTTTTAGTCATTTCTAGTATGAATTATTATTACTATTATTTCACTCGTTCCTATAGATTTATAACCACACATTCTTTCTTAATTGCTATTCTAATTTGATATGTGAGTGTCACAGAGATCACATTTTCCTTTTGTCTTCTTTTCCGTTGGAAAATGATCTCAGAGTAAGACATAGTTTTTTTTTTGTTTTCTAATTTATTTATATTTATATTTCATTTTATTCATTTTCTTTTCTGTTATTTCTTTTTTGCAGTTTTTCGTTTTTGCATTTAAACTCCTCGATGTCTGCCAAAAAGAAATAATTGACCTTGGAAAGAGATATAATTTTTCTTCAGTCAGTTTGATTTATACTAACGACATGGCAGTTATAATGTTGCAGACGAGTAAACAGATATTGCCACCGAATATATGGCTGCAAACCTTTGACTTACTTAGGTTAGTTTAATGT
>NW_026414380.1:0-1114 GCF_001194135.2 Octopus bimaculoides | reverse complement strand
TATGCTCCAACCAAATTTGTTATTTCAGCCGAATCACTCGATCCCATTGGAATATCAAAGTTTTCAGGGGTGTCAGATCTGGTCCAGATTTTATCTTCGAATTCGATGATGGTTTTTCTAGCTAAAAGAATTATGTCAATTTTTTCTCTAGTAATTAGGGATCGATTTTTAGCAAATATGAGAGCTTTGTTAAGGAGTATAGGAGGAATGCTAGAATAGTAATTGTTGATATCGAATTGGATGAAGGAAAAATTATTATTGTTGTCAGTAGAATTAAACCAATTAAGAGCTTCATCTGTATTAATCCATAATTTAAGTGTAAGGTTAGGAATAATGAACGGTATAATATTATCTAGAATAAGCTTACTTAATCTACCAATATCAGATCTAGTTGGGCAAATGAGTTTAACAGTAGGGTTTACGTGAAAGTTTTTCTTATGGTCTTTTAGATTAATTTTGGGTTCACAGGGTGCAAGAGGTTCAGTTCTATCAGTTAGATTATATTCTGTCATAATTTTTTTGATTTTTAAATTGATGTCTGATAATGTTTTTTTGGAAGTTATTTTATATTTGCTGTTAAGTTCCTTCATAATTAGTTTTTTGTAGGTAGTATAATCCATTCTATATAAATTTCTGGTTTTATCCGCCGGGACCAAAATACCTGGTTTGTTTTGTATAGATTTGATAAAATCCTTCAGTTTCCTTAGGTGCAGGTTTTTTCTTAGTGGGTGCTTCTCAAACTTGATATTAGCAATAAAGTTCAGTAAGTCCTTTTCAAAGTTTTCTAATAACGGGTTTGAAGGTGGATTTCTTCTACTTCTAAATAGTTTCTTAAAATGGTTTTCTTCTTGTGATTCATTGGTTTTCATTTTCATCTTGTTATCATAGTGGTAGGCAATCCATCGAACTCTTCTGATAAAATCATTGGTTCTGTGAATAAGTAGCCACATATACATTTCTTTGCTGTGTAAGGGGATGTCCTTCTGAGAGAATTCCATGTTAACCTTTTCCATATAAATATATGTACTCCCAAAATATATGTACTCCCAAATGGTGAGCAAGTTCAAAATAATAATATAGATTTAATCAAAAGATTAAATGTGGTACTTAAAAT
>NW_026414379.1:0-210 GCF_001194135.2 Octopus bimaculoides | reverse complement strand
ATGATGATGATCGTAATGATGATGATAATGATGATGGTGATGATGATGATGGTAATGGAGATGATGATGATAATGATGATGGTGATGATGATGGAGATGATGATGATGATGATGATGGTGATGAAGATATGATGATAATGATGGTGGTGGTGATGGCGGCGATGATGATGATGGTGGTGATGATGGTGATGATGATGGTGATGATGATGA
>NW_026414378.1:637-932 GCF_001194135.2 Octopus bimaculoides | reverse complement strand
GTAACTGTCTAAGCCCCTTCCTCCAAAATTGTTAGCCTTGTGTCCATATTAGAAACAATTATTTTACTGGTCCTAATCATTGCATTGTACATGTGTTTTCTGTGGTTAAGTAGTTGCCATTTTGATATAACACTAGTTATGTCTCCTCAAGTGGTGTTGTATTGAATACAAGAAACAGACAGACGTAAGATAGACAAAAGCTAAATGAGTCTTAATTTTAACCCCCTTTTTTTTTGTATATTGCAATGTTATTTACCAATCCCTGTAGATTGATCTAAGCTTCTGATGGTTCAAA
>NW_026414378.1:0-592 GCF_001194135.2 Octopus bimaculoides | reverse complement strand
TAATAGCTTAAGCTTGATTTTAAGCCTTAGGAAAGGGATTAGCTCCAACAGGGAGACTTGACCACAGTGCTTTTCATTAAATGGTTGTGTAGTCCCTGGTATTATTGTGAATCCATAACCAAAACATTCCAACTGTGACCATCCCATTTTTTTCTCAGACATTGTGTTCATCATTATCCTATATTATTCAATGTGCCTCTTTTTAAAATGTTAGAGTGTGATTTTAGGTAGATTTGGCTACTGTTTCTAGCAGGGTGAGCAACCATATAGAGGTTCCTTTGTTGGCTCATCTTCATAAAGTTGAAAATTTTATTGATGATATAGTAACTCTTGAAGGAGTTACAGAGCCTTTATTATTGTTAAAGTGGGTTTCCTTTGTATTTCTACAGTATTGAAATATTTTATAATGTTTATGCTATATATTTAATTATAGTTTAATGTTTAAATTATTATGATGCACAGCACACCCTGTTTCATTACTGACATTATGACCTGGCATTTTATATATTTTCTTGCCCACCTACACATTTGTCGACACTCCACTATACACGCTAGCTCATATCCCACAGACACTTACACAGACACACACACA
>NW_026414377.1:0-229 GCF_001194135.2 Octopus bimaculoides | reverse complement strand
TCAGATCATTAAAATGGAATGTCAAATTAAGAAAAACGAGCATTTTCGATACCTCCTTCGTTTTGTTTTTAATCAAGGTTCTAAGGCCGAAAAAGCTGCTCGCGACATTTGTGCTGTGTATGGAGAGGGTGCCATAGCTGAAAGAACCGCTCGTGATTGGTATGCCAAGTTCTAAAATGGGAATTTTGACCTCAAAGATGCACCTCGTTCTGGCCGTCCAGTTGAGTTC
>NW_026414376.1:0-281 GCF_001194135.2 Octopus bimaculoides | reverse complement strand
GTAGTAGTTGATGAAAATAGAGTGTATCAAGAAGAGGTTACCAATCTCAGCATCTTGTCTCCTGCTCAATGGATAATAGAAGATTTTTATGTGAAATATATTCACATACATGCACATGCGCACACCCACACACCCCACATACATACACACATACACACAGATACACATAGACATGGACACATACAGACACATACACACACATACAAACTCATACACGTATGTACATATACACATAAACGTATGTGTGTATGGACGTGTATATGTATATGTATCTATATATT
>NW_026414375.1:0-504 GCF_001194135.2 Octopus bimaculoides | reverse complement strand
CAGTGAATTAATTAGATATTAAGTTCATATTTGTGAGTATAACTTCAGAGGGGGGAAAATATACCCTTAGATGTTTTATATGTTTTATATGTTCGTTTGCATGGTTTATATATTCGCTTATGGATTTATTATAGCAGACTGACTGCTATAATAAATCCATAAACAAACATAAAACATCTAAGAGAACATTTTTTCCCCTATGTAGATATTACGCTCAGAAATATGAACTTAACATTTAATTAATTCACTGTGTATAATTGAAACGCCTGTAAGGAATAATGTTTGTTTTGGTGTTGATTATAAACTCTTAATAACTTCACAAATTTCCATTTTCTTATTCTTCTTCATTTATATGTATATAAACTACAGGTTTATATATATATATACCTATTATTTTAAGGAAATCAATTTCCCTCAAAATATTAGGTATAGAACCAGTATTTCCTTGGATGACACCATCCCTTCGTGAGGCTAACATAACTTCTAATCGAATTATATATATAT
>NW_026414374.1:0-403 GCF_001194135.2 Octopus bimaculoides | reverse complement strand
TATATATATATATATATATACATACATACTTACACATATACGCACAATTACACACACACGCACACACATACACACATATGTATATGCTATGGTAGGTGGTCCATCGTTATCCGATGACGACAAAGTCTCTGTTCTCAGTGATGAGAGTGCATGCGACTCAGTAGTCCAAAGCTGGAGGAACACAGGCACCCACAGATGTCACAAAGACGACCTGTTGACTGCATTGAGGCGGAGGCTGCTCTGTCTTTCTCTTGCAGCATCGAGACGCTGTCGCCGGTCCTCTTCGAAGACAGCTGCTGCCCGTGATGTGAGATAATACCGTACTAAATTCTGGTGCATCAACTTAAGTACCATATTCATCCGAATCTAAATTTTTGCTGAACTCTTATATATATATATATAT
>NW_026414373.1:0-535 GCF_001194135.2 Octopus bimaculoides | reverse complement strand
ACACACACACATACATACACACACACACACATACACACACACACACACGCATACATATACTCACAATCGCGAGATCGGGGGTTCAGTGTCTGGACTGGGTTTTGCGTTGTGCTCTTAAGAAAAAATATTACTTCGACATCTGAGGTGTGGTACACCATGCACCTGTTCAGGCAACGCCGATTTGAGGGTGGGGGGTGAGCTAATGCACATGCATTTGATCAGTATAGACAAATTATTCCTATACTTTAGGAAAACTAAACACTTAAGAGTCATTTTTGACGGGAGCTTCCAGCATATATATGCAAGTGAATATATACATCTATATACATACATAACATGTATATGTATGTCATTATTCTGTTTTGTTTCAAGGTCCCTTACCAATAGAGAAATAGCTGGTTTCTAACCTATATCCATGGGCCTCTTTATTGAAATTATATATATATATATAGATATATATATATATATATCGTAAGTAAAGCGAGGAAGATATTTCGATTATCGCCACGTGGTGAGTTGTAATGCAATATATATA
>NW_026414372.1:0-423 GCF_001194135.2 Octopus bimaculoides | reverse complement strand
AATTAATATATTAATATATGAATAATTACCAGATCTTATAATTATATATAAGGATATATATATCATTACAAATTTAGGATTTTCTCAATAGAATCACAAGTCCTGTTTCAGGACAACCTTATTTTCTGGAATACACATAGAAAGTTATATCCAATATAATAATCAAATAATATAAGCATTTTAAAACCTACTATAAAGTACAATAATATTAATTAAAGAAAGAATTTCTTATTATTTTTAGAGGTTACAGTACATTTATAAATTACATTATCTAGGTTGCAATTATTATTAAGCCTACATTTGGATTCATCTTTACATGTGCATTTATTTAAAATATGGTTATGTTTTTTGTTTGTTATATTTCTTCCGCAGCTTAATGTCTGCTTTCCATGCTAGCATGGGTTGGACAATTTGACTGAGGAC
>NW_026414371.1:0-269 GCF_001194135.2 Octopus bimaculoides | reverse complement strand
TTACTTTTGTAGTAGTGGTTGTTGTTGCCTTAGCTGTAGTAGTAGTAGTAATGTTGTGGTGGTAGTGGAGGTGATGTTGTTGATAGTAGTGGTGTTAGTGGTGGCGCTGTATGACTGCTATATCTATGATTGTTTTTTTTTATTCTCGCTGTTTATTTTCTCTTGTTCCTTTCTGTTGAAGAGCGCAGGCTCGAAACCTAAAAGACTTTCTCACCTTCTCAAGCATCAAACTAATACACCTGCTTGTTGTTTATACATCTGTCTTCATC
>NW_026414370.1:0-386 GCF_001194135.2 Octopus bimaculoides | reverse complement strand
TGTCTGTTGTGACTGTGCAGTTTTGTATTTTTATGTGGATATCCAGGAATTGTAGTTCATTGTAACTGGATTCTGTTGTGAATTTGATGGAAGGGTGAAGTGCGTTTAGTATATTGTTAAATACATTTAGATCTTCAGTCGATTTTTCCCCCAAAAAATGAAACAATCATCCAGGAAGCGTTTCCATTTCTTAATGATATGTTGTTTGTATTCTTGGTCAAAGGTTTTTTCCACTTCCTCATAGAGCTTTTCTTCTAAGTATCCCATAACTAAGTTTGCATATGAGGGCGCAAAATGCGTACCCATAGCTGTGCCCTTTATCTGCCGATATGTTTCGTTGTCGAATTTAAAAGTATTTTCCTCTAGCACTAGACGTGTGGCCTTGG
>NW_026414369.1:0-216 GCF_001194135.2 Octopus bimaculoides | reverse complement strand
GCTCCAGCATGGCCACAGTCAAATGACTGAAACAAGTAAAAGAAATAGAAGAAATCATTATCATCATCATCATCCTCATTGTTTAACGTCTGCTTTCCATGCTGGCATGGGTTGGACGGTTTTACTGAGGACTGGCAAGCCAGGAGGCTGTACCAGGCTTCAATCAGATCTGGCAAGGTTTCTACAGCTGGATGCCCTTCCTAATGCCAACCACTC
>NW_026414368.1:0-406 GCF_001194135.2 Octopus bimaculoides | reverse complement strand
TTTTTTTATTTTCGTGTCGTTATCGCATTTTTATACGAAATATTTCAAGAAATTTAATAAAAAAGAATACTTGACGTAATTGATAAAGAACAATAAAGACTCAATCATATTACATTCATATAATCTGAATATCGGACCCTTGGAAATTCACATAAACCCTTGGGAGTCAATATTGATCACTATGCCGATCCCTGATTTGAGACGTAGACCTTTATTTCAGAGGGATTAACGGTAATCTAGATATCACTAATCGCGTGACGGCATTGAGGCTCACTCTTCCAGTCTGCTGTCATTTAAATCTTTTAAGCTGACGAACAGCTCCTGTTTCTCTTCAGTCTGTTTCCTTTCTGCCGATGTACTTCCTTTAGAAGCCAGATCTTTTGCCCAGGCCAGTGTTACACAAATG
>NW_026414367.1:0-258 GCF_001194135.2 Octopus bimaculoides | reverse complement strand
GTGTATATATACGTATGTATGTGTGTGTATATATACGTATGTATGTGTGTATATATACGTATGTATATATACGTATGTATAGATACGTATGTATGTGTATATATATACGTATGTATGGATATAGGCATATTTGTGTATGTATATATCGCATTGAGTCATTTACTCGATCAATCTACCCCAGTGCATATTGTTGAGTACCTATACGTAGTTTATTGATCCATTGTCACGATTTGTTGAGGTCAAAGCGTAAGGTAAACA
>NW_026414366.1:0-695 GCF_001194135.2 Octopus bimaculoides | reverse complement strand
GACGAAGACGGGTGTGTAAACAACAAACAGGTGTATTAATTTAACGCTCGGAAAGTCAGAAAGTCTTTTACTATCAGGTCATACCCTAATCCAAACATAGGTATGCTTTTCCATTGGACATTTCTATGCAACTCTCGTTACATACACGACTTATTTGGAATCTCCTTACTCTTCTATAGAAGAAACGTCTCATTAAAACCTTTTCACTTATATTTTCAAATAACTGTTAGCTGCCTTAATCTTAGTTTATAGCTAACTAGACTTACATTTCTTCTTTCTTTCGCATAAGGGTAAATATGAATATCCAAAATCAGTCTTTAGTATTTCCTTTATCAAGTCCTTTTTAATAAATTTTTGTTTACACTTCTTGCACTGAGAACAGTGATGCATAATTAATTTAATTTGATCTAATTAATTTAATTATTTCCATTCAACCATGAATTTGCATGATTTTAATATCGCTGTTCTAAACGATCGCCTGCATTTAAACATCTTTTCCCCATAAATTTCCTTTCCATAAATTCACATAACACACCATATACAATTATTATTTTCATATTTGCAAACTTACGCCAGTAAGAGATACCAGCAAAATATGAAGAATCTATATTAGAAATCGTTTTCGGAATCCTGCGTGTCACCTTGCCTTGGGCAAGTGTATTCTACTATAGCCTCGGACCGACCAAAGCCTTGTG
>NW_026414365.1:0-276 GCF_001194135.2 Octopus bimaculoides | reverse complement strand
AAGCAATGAACAATTTTCATCAAAACAATGATATAATTTGTCGACTTGGAGCTTATTGTAAAGCTGCATGATAAACAACATTTTTTGTCTTCCCATTTAGGGGTCAGTACAATTTTGTTTCTGTCTAACTTCTTTCTCTCTCTCTCTCTTTCTGCTGATTGTTTTCAATCATCATCGTCATCAGTACCACCGCCATCGCCACCACAACTGCCACACACACACACACACTTTCATCCTTTCGGGGTCGATTAAATAAGTACCAGTTACGCACTGGGG
>NW_026414364.1:0-263 GCF_001194135.2 Octopus bimaculoides | reverse complement strand
CTTTCACATTGATCCTGTTGTCACCGGGGCATGCTATGTCGATTATCATAAATGTTCTTTCTTTTTTATTCACCACAGCAACACTAGGTTTATCATGTATGGTCAGGTGATCATACTGGATTATTGCATCACACAGGATTTTGCAGTTCTCATTTTTGGTGACTTCTTCTGGGGTTTGCTCATATCATGTCTTTGCTCTTTGTAGGCCATGATTTCCACAGAGCTTCTAATGGATCATTTATGTCACATTGTCATGGTGTCTT
>NW_026414363.1:368-476 GCF_001194135.2 Octopus bimaculoides | reverse complement strand
TGCCTTAGATGCTGTACATTCAGAGTATATGAGGATTTATGGGAAAGAATAATTCTTCGGGGGCGCGGAGAGCAATTTCACAAAATCCACACCACCCCATTTTTCCCT
>NW_026414363.1:0-241 GCF_001194135.2 Octopus bimaculoides | reverse complement strand
TTTTAGAAAATACAGAGTTTCAAATAAAGAAGACCATATAAGTTAATTTTTTTCACCATCCCCACCATGCCCCTCACGACGGTTTTTCACAATTTCTTTCTCTTTTTTCTTTTCTGTTTTTGGCACCTAAATACTATGGAAGGAGTCGTTTCGGTACTAAAGCAGAAATTTCAAATATTTTGAGCGCTAAATCTGTGATTTAAGGGAGATTTGGCTGTTATTTCTAGCACATCACAAGACC
>NW_026414362.1:0-203 GCF_001194135.2 Octopus bimaculoides | reverse complement strand
CACACACACACACACACACACATATAACTTTTTTTTTTCTATTGAATTGAAATATTGAAAGCACTCTAACTAATGTGTATGAGTAGTTCCTAATATATTCATTGTTGACCTGTTTTGAAAGACTTAGTTAATCGCATTGATGTTGTGCAGTAATGGTGGTTTATCCTTCACACTGATTACCTTGTTTGATTATTTTCTTTGTT
>NW_026414361.1:0-768 GCF_001194135.2 Octopus bimaculoides | reverse complement strand
ATATATACTTATAAACACATACACGCATATGTATAAATATTCATAGATACATATGATGTTCTCTCTCTCACATCCTCTCTCACTCTCTCTATCTCTCTCTGCCTCTCTCTCTCTTTCTCATTCACTTTCTTGCTCGCTCATACGCACACACACTTGAAAAAATACATCCATTCAGAGATTCTTCATCCATAGACTTATGCGGTATAATAGATACATACAGTGAAGACTACGGGTATATATTGCAGTACGTGCATAATCTACATGCAAAAGCACATTCATTAACATAATACCATACCCACAAATGCTTATGTATTCGCGTATATTCTCTTTTTCCGTTTATTTGCATGGATCAGTCATTCATCATATGCATATACCTTTACTCATGTTGAAAGCCAAATATATACACAAAAGCATAAATATACAACATACTCAAACGTGGATGCACATTTACCATACGCGTACAGATTCACGCGTATAAATACGCATATCATACATAGACAAAATGAAGACTTGCTAAAAGACATATTGCTAAGGTGAAGCACGTCCAAACAACACACAGAAGCTATTAAACATTTATGTACATATTCAAATACCCAGTCACATATAAAATGTGTTTGAATATGTGCGTATATGTGACGTGCGACCGTTTATGGGAGGGCGAGGGCGTGCGCATATATGCATGTGTTTTGTATGCATGAATATATGTATCTACGTGCATACATACACACACGCATATATATATATATATATATATATATATACACACAC
>NW_026414360.1:0-202 GCF_001194135.2 Octopus bimaculoides | reverse complement strand
ACGCATATAGCCACACATACATACATACATACATACATACATACATACATACTTCATACATTACAAATCCACTTACGCTGATATTTCTACTCACACTCACATATAACTGTAGACATACAGGATTATGCACAAGAATATCGATACGTACCTATACAGGTGTGTATCTGTGTGTAAGTGTGTGTGTAAATATAAATATATATGT
>NW_026414359.1:0-645 GCF_001194135.2 Octopus bimaculoides | reverse complement strand
ATCAGCATCATCATCATCATCATCATCATCATCATCATCATTATCATCACTCTCATCATCGCCATCATCACCATCAACGTTGTTGTCATCATTTTCATCGTTGTCGTTAGCATCATCATCATCATCATCATTGTCCCCATCATTACCATCGTGATCATGATCATATTCATGATCATAATCACCACCACCACCACCACCATCAGCACGGTCATCATCAACATCATCATTATCATTACTTCACCAGCAGCAGCAGCACCACCACCGCCACTATCATCATCATTATCGTCATCATCACTTTCTCTACTAACACCACCACTGCTATCATCATCATCATCATCATCATCATCAACCCCATCACCACTAACATCATATTTGCATTCATCGCTGCTTCCACCAGCACCATTATACAGAACTTCCCTTTTACTATGTTTTAATCCAAACATAACAAGAAACACATGAATAGAATTTTCTAATTGAATTTTTAGAACATTTAAATTGCTTTTTCGATGGTGGAGCTGCGGCATTTTAATGCCAACACAGAAGAATAAAATAGGGCCAAGCATTCAACGGTTCTTTATACAAAAACTGTATATACACAGATGTACACATACATATATATATATATATATATATATATACATATAT
>NW_026414358.1:0-412 GCF_001194135.2 Octopus bimaculoides | reverse complement strand
ACACACAAACACACACACACACATGCACATAAACTTACATACACAAACATACACACAATGCCCACACATACCGATCTCATTACTCGTGTGTATGTGCTCACTATAACGTTCATATATGTGCTTGCGTATGTGCTTGAGTATATGAGTGTGAATAACTTAGTACACGTTTGGTGTATAATCATTACATTTAGCCAATGTGTGCGTCTACATATATTTGTCACTATACACAATTCCACCACGTCCATTAAATGGCGTATGTCTATGTATGAATCAGTGCATGTCTATGTGTAGATACAAGTGTTTTGTCTCAATGTGCTTGCATGCTTATATGTGTTTGAGAATCTGTGTCTGCTTTTGTGCTCTGTGTATGTATGTATGTATGTATATATGTATGTATGTATATGTATGTATA
>NW_026414357.1:1653-2091 GCF_001194135.2 Octopus bimaculoides | reverse complement strand
ATTCCAGAATGTTTGATGAGATTTTTGATATTTTCAGCAATTTTCTGCTACTGATTCTGTATATTTCCCAACTGGTTTCCAAGCCCATCGCATACAAATATTTATAACTGATAGATTTGATGCTAGTGAAAGTGTGAAAATCTTATTGGATATCCGCGGCTGTTTTGAACCAGTGTTTCGTAAGTAACAACTAAAAGAGAAGCTGTTTATTCACACAAGTCTGTGTTGTCGTCATCACCTTTGTTACCAAACGTTCACTGTCTGTGATTCTGTGATTTGCTCTGGTTTCTTCTTCAGTTCGTCTTTGTCTATATTACTTTGCATTTGTCATATGTTCTGGAAAATATAGTAAATATTTGTTAGTTTCATGTTTTTTGTAATTGATATCTAAAGAAATTATGTTGTTTGTTGTTGATTGTTTTGTTTAAAGGAATTTAA
>NW_026414357.1:0-301 GCF_001194135.2 Octopus bimaculoides | reverse complement strand
ATTATTAATATATTATAATTGTATGTATAAGGAAAGTAATTTAATCACAGAGAAAATCAACAATGAAATAACTTCCTACCAACCCTGAAGGGTGACTAGTGATCTAGCACACCTCATCAATGTTTGTGTCATTGAAGTCTTGTATGTCTTCATTTGGTTGGTTGGTTCTACATCAGGATATTCTCCACAGTATCCATACCCCCTTTTCTAATCCCGTTCGAGTTCAGAGACCCCTGTATTGTCACCTGAAGCCTCAACTGGTCCTTCTACTGTCTCACCTACAATGTTGTCACTGGAATAA
>NW_026414356.1:0-386 GCF_001194135.2 Octopus bimaculoides | reverse complement strand
ACGTGCATGTGTGTGTACACTACATATATAGCTCTAGAATCTCCTAGAACTCACTTTATGTTCCTGTCTTTTTTACTAGACATTAATTTGCAGATGTTTCATCTAAACATCAACCATGTCAGTCTCAGAAGACTTATGAAGGTCATGGTAACCCTTCCCTCTGTGTAATTCTTGAAACATTTTGTCAATGAGCTGTCCAGTCACTCTATATCGTTCTATTTTCAGTACCATAATTGATTATGCACATAGCAGGGCAATGTCAACAAAATGCAGACATTGGACACATTACAGAGAACAATAGCTTCTCATTTCAGGAATTGAGTGACTCTGCATTGCAGATTAAAAACCAGATACAGTTTTGTGAGGTTTATCAGAGATAAGTAAGT
>NW_026414355.1:329-620 GCF_001194135.2 Octopus bimaculoides | reverse complement strand
AAATCCAAGGCTGTAAAGATTTCAGAACATTTATAAATAGGTCTTACAGCTGTTTTTGTGTGTATGTGTGTGTATGTATGTATGTATGTATGTATCTGTATATATGTATGCATGTATATCTGCATATGTGCATACATGTATGTATGCATGTATATATGTACATGTGCATATATGTATGTATGTGTGTATGCATGTGTGCATGTATGTATGTGTATGTATGTGTGCATGTGTGTATGTATGTATGTGTGTGTATGTATGCATGTACATATGCATGTTTATATATGTGCATGT
>NW_026414355.1:0-319 GCF_001194135.2 Octopus bimaculoides | reverse complement strand
TGTGTGTGTATGTATGCATGTACATATGCATGTTTATATATGTGCATGTATGTATGTGTCAGTACGTATGTGTGCTTGTATGTACGTATGCGTGTGTGTATGTGTGTGTCTGTATGTATGCATGCATGTACGCATGTGTGCGTGTATGTATGTGTGTGTATGTATGCATGTATATATGCATGTGTACATGTATGTATGTATGTATTTGTGTGTATGTATGCATGTATATAGGCATGTGTGTATGTATGCCTGTATGTATGTATGTATGAATGTATGTATGTATATGAAGGTATGTATGCATAAATGTATGTATGTATGG
>NW_026414354.1:1356-2236 GCF_001194135.2 Octopus bimaculoides | reverse complement strand
TATGACCGCGGGTCCGCTGCCCTAACCACTGGGCCATTGCGCCTCCACTGTTTGAAATTAGAAAAGAGCTTTTCTACACGTGACATCATTTAGGAAGATTATCACAGATAACCAAACTGTTTTCCCACCGAATTTAACTGCATTTTCTTACAAGCCACCTACGTTTTTATATATTCAAATGTTCATACCAGCTTAAGCAAGTGCTGTGAGCTGCTGACAGGCGCTGTACAAACTTCTACCATTTTTATAGTAAAAGAATGCAAAAACAAACCTGTATACTACCATATTCCTCTGTATAAGAACTTTTGAAATGTCACATACACCTGCAGCTCACCTAACTATGATTACAAATTTTTTAGCGTATTTTCTAATGCACCTGCATCATCTCAATGTTTTTTTCTCTAATAAAACAAATTAATTACAATTATTAGTTCTTTCAGTTGTGTACATCCGTCTTGTTATAAAATGATGTATTTAAGTGTGTGGACTGTTATTTATTCTTTTATTCTTTTACTTGTTTCAGTCATTTGACTGTGGCCATGCTGGAGCACCTCCTTAAATGGCTTTAGATGAAGAATTCGACACCAGGACTTATTCTTTGTAAGCCTGGTACTTATTCTCAGTCTCGTTTGCTGAACCACTAAGTTACAGGTACATAAAAACACCAGCATCAGTTGTCAAGCGATGGCGGGTTGGGGGACAAACACACACACACACAAATACATACATACATATATATATATATATATATATATATATATATATATAAGTCAGTAAATAGTGGGGTTGTGTTAACCGCACGTGGAGAAATAATAGGAAAATGAAAAAAAGCCAGAATGCTGAACTGGGAGCATAATTTAATAAAGATTTTTTCTAACCG
>NW_026414354.1:0-623 GCF_001194135.2 Octopus bimaculoides | reverse complement strand
CATTGATAGAAAGGGAATATAATGAATTTAGGGTTTTTGTTTCTGGCGCAAGAGTCTATGTGGCCACTGAGTGGAATTTGGCGGTATTGAGGGAGGTTTATTTGTTCCTTATGGACAGCTACTCTTCTACGTAATGGGAGGCTCGTCTGTCCGACATAGAAGTTTTGGCAACCTGCGCAAGTAAGGACATAAATGAGGTTACTCGAGGAACAAGAGAAATTGGTTTTAATTTTAAACTTTGTTCCTCGTTTGAAGGTAAATTCAGAGCCTTCAAGTAGGTAGGGGCAGGTGCCACAATTAGGGCGTGCACATTTTTTAACTGATGGGGGTGAAAGTGGTGTATGTAGTTTGGAATTGATTAATAATGTTTTCAAAGATTCGTGTTGCCTTTTGCATTTAAGGACTTTGTGTGTATTAATGATATTGTTTATTTTCGGGTCTGTGGTGAGTAAGGGGAGGTTTTGTTTAATTGTGGTGAATGCTTCGATGTTATTGGGGTTATGGGTGGAGATGTATGGAAGTATTTTGGGGTTGGGTGTGTTATTATGTTGGTTGGTTTTTAGTGTTGGTTTTTAGTCCTAATGAACACAGATTTTTACAAACACCTAGCACTCTCCTTACTA
>NW_026414353.1:0-578 GCF_001194135.2 Octopus bimaculoides | reverse complement strand
GGGGGGAGCAAGAAGGATGTTCATTTGTACAACAAAATGCTGAGAAAATGGCTGTTATTCTTAACATTATCTTCATCATCATAACGTTTCGGCGTTATGGGATTTCGTCAGTAAAACACAGTTGTATTGGAACGTGTTTCTTCAGTCGAGAACTGCTTTTTGCATATAGAGTAAGAGGTATGGAAATCTTTCGGTAGGAGTAATGTGTTTTCTTTCTAAATATATATAAACTAAGGGAGATAACTCAGGTAGGCCAGTGGCTTGAATTACGATAAATGTGATATGCTGAGTAGATCACGAATAGTTTTTTTTTTTTTTTTAATTATGCTAGTTATGCTAAATATACAAGTGTGTGTCACAAAACAACGAGGGATCTCTATGCGGACTCGCGCAATTTTAGAAATAGCAGTGAAAACTTTCTCTAATTTCATTCTGCAGTCGTAAATTGGGTAGGATTAATCTGAGTTGCTGCAAATTAGTATCGAATATTATTCTCCAGTTCTTGGAGTGATTTGGATTTGTTTGCGCAAACTCTTTAAGATAACCGCATAGAAAGAAAAAAATCAAGAGGGGGGGGG
>NW_026414352.1:8513-12185 GCF_001194135.2 Octopus bimaculoides | reverse complement strand
AGCATGGAAGGCGGACGTTAAACGATGATGATGATGATGATGATGATCAGCACGGGTGCCAGTCAGGCAACATTGGTATCAGCCACGACTAGGATTTTACTCAGTTCAACAGTTCTTCACCTTTGCCCAACAATTGAAGGGCACTTTCAAACGGGCCGGTTCTGCGGCATCGGCCATGACCAGGATCTCACTTGGCCTGGTGGGTTTTCTCAAGCACAGCCTGTCTCCGAAGGTCTCAGTTGCTTGTAATTTCCATGTGTGTATATGTGTCTTTGTATATGTGTATGTCCCCCAACAGCTTGACAACCAGTGTTGGTTTGTTTATGTCCCTGTAACTTACCAGTTTGGCAAAAGAGACCGATAGAATAAGTACCAAGGTTTTAAAAAATAGCAAGCCCTGGAGTCCATTTGTTTGACTAAAATTTTTTCAAGGTGGTGCCCCAGCATGGCTGCAGTCTTATTGACAGGAATAAGTCTTTTCTCTATTAACCAAAAAGGTCAAAAAATAGAGTGGACAATACAAGGACAGACAAGGGGTTGGGCGACGAATGGACCATTTAATCGATGATAAATAAGTATAAAATTTGGATGAGAAACAAAAATGAATGAAAAAGGTGGCGAGCTGGCAGAAACGTTAGCACGCCGGGCGATAATGCTTAGTGGTGTTTCATCTGCTGCTACGTTCTGAGTTCAAATTCCGCCGAGGTCGACTTTGCCTTTCATCCTTTCTGGATCGATTAAATAAGTACCAGTTACACACTGGGGCGATAAAAACGACTTAATCCCTTTGTTTGTCCTTGTTTGACCCCTATGTGTGTGGCCCTTTGAGGGCAGTAAAGAAATAAGAAATGAATGAAAAAAATAATTATAAAGTGAGGCACGTGGCCGACCCCACAAAGCACATTCCAACACTGAACCCTTTGTTAAACTCTTTAATTTCTCGCTCAAACAGGTTCATTTATTCTCAACACTCTTGCTACAGTCAGCCATCTTTTCCGAAATGAGATAAAAGAAAAGGAGGAAAGAAGAATCATAACAAAAGGGTTACACTGACCCCAACTGGTGGTTCTTGGATTATTGACCCTTAGGGCAACACCCGGAGCAACAGCAATAATCTAATGACAGATCTGTGTAAACAATCTGTGGTGTTAACCTGTCATATTGTGGAAAGGGGATGGTAAAGTGTGTGTGTGTGTGACAGAGAGGGAAAGAAAAAGAGATTCACACAAATGTTAAAGGCATACACACACATCTTCCTATCAATTTATCTTCTATTAGATTAAAGTGGTGAGATGATAAATATCTGTGCTAGAAACAGACACACTCACACAGATACAAACTATCGGTACATACACACACACACACACAGATACAAATGCTCTTGGCACACACATGCAAACACAGATGATAATTTAACACTAGATGGTTGCTTCTAATCAAATCACGGAATATCCACAGGGTCAGCTCGCTGTTATTATTAAGGCACCAAGTTGGTAGAATCATTAGCACACCGGGCAAAATGTTTAGTGGTATTTCATCCATCTTCACGTCCGAGTTCAAATTCTGCCGAAGTTGACTTTGTCTTTCATCCTTTCAAGGGCTGTTAAAATAAGTACCATCATCACCATCATCATCATTTAACGTCCGCTTTCCATGCTGGCATGAGTTGGACGGTTTGATTGAGGACTGGCAAGCCAGGAGGCTGCACCAGGCTCCAATCCAATCTGGAAAAGTTTCTACAGCTGGATGCCCTTCCTAATGCCAACCACTCCAAGAGTGAAGTGAGTGCTTTTTAAGTGCCACTGGCACGAGGGCCAGTCAGACAGTACTGGCATTGGCCACACTTGAATAGTGCTTTTTACGTGCCACTGGCACAGGAGCCAGTCAGGCGGCACTGGCAACAACCACGCTCAAATGGTGCTTTTTACATGTCACCAGCATGGGTGCCAATCAAGCGGTACTTTCATCAGCCACGACAATGACTTCACTTGACTCAACAGGTCTTAGCAAGCCCAGTTTATTGCTCAATGATTGAAGGGTACTCTTAAATGGGTTGGTTATGCTGCACTGGTATAGGCCACAGTTACGGTCTTACTTGGCTTGCCGGGTCTTCTCAAGCACAGCATATCTCCAAAGGTCTCCGTCACTTGTCATCGCCTCGGTTAGGCCCACTGTTCTTGTCAAACCATGCAACCCATGCTAACATGGGAAAAAAAGGTCATATGATGATAATGACGAAGATGTACATTGAAGAAGTAAACTCTGATTTACCTTAAGGTTAGTGTAAAATTCATCCAAGACTAAACTCATAGACCTTGTCAAGTTTGAAACGTATGAAGTTTCATTCTGTAAGGCTTCTTCAAAAGTCTCAAAGTCAGTCATCCATTCCACTGCAAATTCATGGCTCACAATATCTGTCTGCACCAAAAACAAAAAGAAAAAAAAACAATGAGTAATGAAGGAGCTAAAATGTATCCGCGAAGATAGCATACAGGCTACGGAACAGATGGAGAGAGGTTAACCCTTTCGTTATTGTATTTATTTTAAGATGCTCTGTGTTTCTTTCAATTAATTTTAAATATAACAAAGAATTTAGTAAAATAACTTAGTTATCATTCAGCTTGTGTTAGGAACATAAATTGTGACTAAGGTTTGGTGGAAGATATTAATTCAAAACTCATGAAAACAAGACATTTGTACTACAGAGCCAGAGGCAGTTTCAGCCGGGTTGGTAACGAAAGCGTTAAGAATTGTTTCTCTATTATATATTTCAACCCTTTCGTTACCATATTTCTGTTGAGATGCTCTGTGTTTCTTTCAATTAATTTCAAATATAACAAAGAATTTAGTAAAATAACTAAGTTATCATTAAGCTAGTGTTAGGGACATAAATTGCGAGTAAGGTTTGGTGGAAGATTTTAATTCAGAACTCATGAAAACAAGACATTTGTACTACAGAACCAGAGGCAGTTTCAGCCGGGTTGGTAACAAAAGCGTTAAGAATTGTTTCTCTATTATATATTTTAACACTTTCGTTACTGCATTTATTTTGAGATGCTCTTTGTTTCTTTCAATTACTTTAAATATAACAAAGAATTTAGTAAAATAACTTAGTTATCATTCATCTAGTATTAGGACCATAAATTGTGACTACGGTTTGGTGGAAGATTTTGATGCAAAACTTATAGAAACAAGACATTTGTACTCAGAGCCAGAGGCAGTTTCAGCCAGGTTGGTAATGGAGGGGTTAAATCCCTTTGGCATTCAGATTACTGTGTCAAATGTAAAGGCTTATTTTTATCTTTTCTTTTATTTGTTTCAGTCATTAGAATGCGGCCATGCTGGGGCACTGCCTTGAAGAACAGTTTGTCAAACGAATTGACCCCAGAACTTATCTTTTTCAAGTTTGGTATTTTTTATATTTTTGTCTCTTTTGCCAGACTGCTAAGTTACAGGGATGTAAACACACCAACACTGCTAGTGAGTGGCTGTGTGGGACGAACACAAAATCACACATATATATCTTTTACATTTTTCAGTCATTAGACTGTGGCCATGCTGGGGCACCACCTTGAAGAATTTTAGTCAAATGAATCGACCCCAGGACCTTTTTTTTGAAACCTAATACTTATTCTGTCAATTTCTTTTGCCAAACCACTAAATTACAGGGAC
>NW_026414352.1:0-4408 GCF_001194135.2 Octopus bimaculoides | reverse complement strand
GCATCCAGCTGTAGAAACTCTGCCAAATCAGACTGGAGCCTGGTGTTGCCATCCGGTTTCACCAGTCCTCAGTCAAATCGTCCAACCCATGCTAGCATGGAAAGCGGACGTTAAACGATGATGATGATGATGATGATGATAAAAAGGTGGAGCACAAATGAGCTGAGAGAGCAATTACTCTTTTACTCTTATTCGTTTCAGTCATTTGACTGTGGCCATGCTTGAGCACCGCCTTTAGTCAAGCAAATCGACCCCAGGACTTATTCTTTGTAAGCCTAGTACTTATTCTATCGGCCGCTTTTGCAAAACCACTAAGTTACAGGGACGTAAACACACCAGCATCGGTTGTCAAGTAATGTTGGGGGGACAAACACAGACACACACACATAGATACATATACATATATACGACGGGCTTCTTTCAGTTTCCGCCTACCAAATCCACTCACAAGGCTTTGGTCGGCCCGAGGCTATAGTATAAGACACTTGCCCAAGGTGCCACACAGTGGGACTGAACCCGGAACTATGTGGTTGGTAAGCAAGCTACTTACCACACAGCCACTCCTGCGCCTATAGCTAAATGATAAAGACATCAAAAATGTATGCAGAAGATAAAACAGTGCTAGTTTGGGCATATGATGGGAATGGAGACTAAATTATGTGCTTGAGTGTAAGGTACAGTGTGAAAGAGGAAGACACAAAATAAAAGTGAGGCTAGATCTAATGACGTTGGTTTTCACAGTATCAAGAAATACAACAATTTCCCTTACTACAGTCTAACTCAGTGGTTCTCAACCATTTTAGACCTATAGACCCTTTTGATTCCTATTTTACTCAGATGGATCCTCATAGTGATTCGATGTATATAAAAAATCCTACTATAGGAGAGTATTGTAGTTTGCTTGAAGCATTGTGCATTGTTTGTAAAATATAACGTGTCTTAAATGGCACAACAATGCAGAGTGGACTATAATAACTGTTATGGTCCACTCTGCATTGTTGTGCCATTCAAGACACATTATATTTTACAAATCCTACTATATTTTTATAATTATATTCTTTTATTCTTTTACTTGTTTCAGTCATTTGACTGCGGCCATGCTGGAGCACCGCCTTTAGTCAAGCCTAGTACTTATTCTATTGCTCTCTTTTGCTGAACCGATAAGTTACAGGGATGTAAATACACCAGCATCAGTTGTCAAGCGATGTTGGGGGGGACAAATACAGACACACAAACACATGTACACACACACACACATATATATATACATATATACGACGGGCTTCTTTCAGTTTCCGTCTACTAAATCCACTCACAAGGCTTTAGTCAGCCCCAGGCTATAATAGAAGACACTTGCCCAAGTTGCCACACAGTGGGACTGAACCTGGAACCATGTGGTTGGTAAGCAAGCTACTTACCACACAGCCACTCCTGCGCCTATTAGATTTTGTATAAAAAAAATAAAATATTTTGTGTATTGTAGAAATATAACCAATTTATTGCACATAAAATTTTAACAACAGAATCTTATGTGGACCCCAGTTGAGAACCACTGATCTAACCCAGTCACAAGACCATCACAAAAAATCAATGAGATGATAAAACAATGACGATGATGATGATGAAGATGATGATGATGATGATTTACTTACTTTGTTCATCACAACAATAAATGGCAACTTAGTCTTGTAGAGGATACTGCAGGCGTAGAGCATGTTGGACATAAATGTGACGGGACTGACACTGCGTGAAATGTCCATTATGTACACAACCACTGTAGGAAATGAAGACGCCTGCAAACAGAGGAAACCTTTAATTAATACTGTCTCCAAAATACAGAAACATACACAGAACTAAATATCAAATTATAAGGAGGAAAATGAGAGCTAATTAGGTTTAGAGGTTTTAATTAAATACAATCAAGTTTCGTCACAATTCCGAATACAAGCAACGTTTACCCTATAACTTGACTTACCATTTTTTCTGGAATACAAGTCGAATTTTTCAGACTCAAATTCACAGCTAAAAAGCTACTTAAGTATTCCGGTATAGCTTTACTGTATCTGAAGTCCTGGTTCTTTGTCAGTCTTTGCAGAAGCTGCACTGCACTTCTGGATATCTGTTGGTTGCAGTGGATGCATATTTATACACCAAGACAACTTTGGAGGATCAAAAATTCCATGTGAAACGCAGCAGAATTCGGGAAAACAGAGACAGAGTTTGGACGTTTACAAAACATGTTAACGCTATAAGACTGCATCAATTAGTATACCAGAAAACAGAGTACATTTCCAAAGTAACATGAACAAAAGAAAATAACCCTAAAAAATGATCTCAATGTCTTAAAAGAAGCTTTGGAAATTAATATTCCACATCGTGATGGCACCAGTACCAGTAAATCACTAAGAGCACTGTCCGATCATGATCGTTGCCAGAGCACCAGCTGTCTGGCTTTCGTGCCGGTGGCACGTAAATAGCACCATTTGAGCGTGACCATTACCAACGTCGCCTTCCTGGCACTTGTGCCAGTGGCACGTGAAAAGACATTCGAGCGAGTTCGTTGCCAGTCCCGCTGGACTGGCTCCTGTGCAGGTGGCACGTAAAATACACCATTTCGAGCGTGGCCGTTGCCAGTACCCCCTGACTGGCCTTCGTGCCGGTGGCACGTAAAAGCACCCACTACACTCTCGGAGTGGTTGGCGTCAGGAAGGGCATCCAGCTGTAGAAACTCTGCCAAATCAGATTGGAGCCTGGTGTAGCCATCTGGTTTCACTAGTCCTCAGTCAAATCGTCCAACCCATGCTAGCATGAAAAACGGATGTTAATCGATGATAATGATGAACAGTATTGTTGTTTACTTTTTTGATTTTTTTTTAACCAATTCTGACGATAACATTGTAACATGATGTTTGAGTATTGAGCAAATTATTTTACAACTAAAATCTTCATATTTGAGCTCACCACTGAAATATGTATGTTGACATCCACATACATTACAGCAAATGGAATAAGGTGCTTTGTCTGTGAGCTTCAGAGCATAACCAAGGCAGTTTTTGAACTTTTGACAATGTTATCAGCAGTCCAATATCTTTACCTAAAATGTAAAGTTTGTCTTTATCTAAGTTTACAAAAATCTATAATCATTCATAATGATTTAAAATAATTTTGTTGGGAGGGTCATCATGCCAATAAGAAACACACACTGACAGAACTGTTAGCACACCAGACGAAATGCTTAGCAGCATTGAAAGCACCCATTACAATCTCAGAGTGGTTGGTGTTAGGAAGGGCATCCATCCATAGAAAACCATGCCAGATCAGACTGGTGTCTGGTGCAGCCTTGCCAGCCCTGGTCAAACTGTCCAACCCATGCCAGCATGGACCACGGACGTATGATGATGATGATGATGATGATGAAATATTTAAAACAATACATGATATTGTATGGATTTACTTACAAGAGCCTCTGTGATAATACTTCCAGATGCTGACCAAGTGAATACTTCAATTTGACCAGGTGTGTCCAAAATAACGTACCTACAAAATAAATGGCCATCAAAGTCACACATTTTCATTATAATTCAATACTGTTTATAAACATAGCAATATATAATTAGGTAGCAAGATGAGATAGAAATTATAAACTCTTAAATAACACATGATTTTAGGTTCAGTCCCACCATGGGGCACCATGGACAGGTGTCTTCTAATATAACTTCAGGCAAACCAATGCCTTGAGAGTAAATTTGGTAGATGGAGACTGTGTAGAAACGTGGCTGAGTGGTTAGGGCATTCGGCTCACGATTGTAAGGTCATGAGTTCAATTCCTGGCGACGCATTGTGTCCTTCAGCAAGACACTTTATTTCATGTTGCTCCAGTCCACTCAGCTGGCAAAAATGAGTAGTACTGGTATTTCAAAGGGCTGGCCTTGTCACATTCTGTGTCATGCTGAATATCCCCGAGAACTACATTAAGGGTACACGTGTCTGTGGAGTGCTCAGCCACTTACACGTTAATTTCAGGAGCAGGCTGTTCCATTGATCGTATCAGCTGGGACTCTCGTTGTCATAACCAACGGAGTGTCCCTCTACAAAAAAAAAAACAGAAACCTGTTGTGTGTGTCTTTGTGTTATGCCCCCATAACTTAGTGGTTCAGCAAAAGAAATGAACAGAACAAGTACCAGACTTAGAAAATAAGTCATGAGGGTCGATTCATTCAACTATACCCTTCAAGGCGGTGCTCTAGCATGGCAACAGTCCAATGATTGAATCAAGTAAAAGGATGGAGTAATTGTATAAAACTGACAGAACTTCAACTATTGTGGAACCAAAAACTTCGATTTTAGCTAAATTGAAACATCATCATTTAATGTCTGTTTTCCATGCTGGCATGGGTTGGACGGTTTG
>NW_026414351.1:0-586 GCF_001194135.2 Octopus bimaculoides | reverse complement strand
TACATACATATATATATTTATATGTATATGAAGAGGTCTCTGTTCATCGCCAACGCATGTAACAATGTAAATACGTAATGCTTATATAGGCAACTACATACAAATATATACATGTAGTCATGTGTGTTTATTGATGAGTTGGGCCATGTTTTTATGTTGCTACATATGTACTTCTTAGTAAGTTTTTTCACGAGGCTTTTTTGTTTTAGCTGTAATACCGGAATCCTAGGAGCTTCTTAGCTCTTTGAAGTAGCTAAAATACATGTTTCAAGGAAATATATGGGAGCGTATGTATATAACTGTCTTTATATAGTTGTGTGTGTGATTGTGTGAACGTGTGGGTGTCTGGTTTAAAACTCGTGTTGACGAGACTTTAAATTTTGCCTGATGGTTTATTTAACACGTTTGAAGAAGACGTTAAGTGAAGCTTCGTGTTCACGTCAACATGAATTATATAATAAATTTATAAGAGAACTCTTGATTCCCCACCCAACCGACAATATCTATTCCGTTGTTATTCTTAATCTTGTTTTAAGGAGTGACTGTGTGGTAAGTAGCTTGCTTACCAACCACATGGTTCGGGTTC
>NW_026414350.1:0-449 GCF_001194135.2 Octopus bimaculoides | reverse complement strand
GCGGACGTTAAACGATGATGATGATGATGATGATTAAGGCAGTGAGCTGGCAGAATCATTAGAATGCCAGGCGAAATGTTTAGTAGTATTTCGTCTGTCACTACGTTTAGAGTTCAAATTCTGCCGAGGTCAACTTTGCCTTTCATCCATTTGGGGTCGATAAATCAAGTACTAGTTGAGTACTGGAGTCAATATAATTGATTCTACCCCTCCTCCAAATTTCAGGCCTTGTGCCTATAGTAGAAAGGGTTGTTATTATTATTATTATTATTATTATTATTAAGGCGGTGAGCTGGCAGAATCTTTAGCATGCTGGGCTTAGTGGTATTTCATCTGCCTTCACATTCTGAGTTCAAATTCTGCCAAGGTCGACTTTGCCTTTCATCCTTTCGGAATTGATAAATTAAGTACAAGTGAAACACTGGGGTTGATGCAATCGACTAGTACCC
>NW_026414349.1:0-279 GCF_001194135.2 Octopus bimaculoides | reverse complement strand
TTTTTTTTTTTTTTTTTTGTTAATAAGTAATTTACACAGTTGTATCCATCAACACAGGACCAGTGAACAGAAGAATGGTACAAAGGCCCTTGATCCAAACAAACAACACGGATGAGAGTGTATTCTTTACAGGAAATGGTAGAGAACACCAAGGAAATACACAACAGTGGAAACTCCACTGCTGTGGGCCATGAGTTTGGTGCCAAGGAATCTAGCATTCTTTCCATTTACAAAGTGTGTGGAGAGAATTCATATAGCACAATGGTTTTATTTTTGCAA
>NW_026414348.1:0-340 GCF_001194135.2 Octopus bimaculoides | reverse complement strand
CATTAACTTATTTTTAATTACAATAATTTTCTGTAATCATTACCATGTCATTATTACTATTTTCTGTAATCATCATTATTATTATTATTACTATCATCATCATCAACACAATAATAATTGGCATTAATAGATATATGTATATATACATACACACACACGCACACATATATATGTGGGGGTGTATGCGTATATGTTTATTGGGTTGTTAGATAAATTTGTTCATCATTTACCTTTCCAATGTTATTTGAATTAACAGGGAAGATATTTTTATTGCAGTGTTTGTTGATCATTTTTGAAATTTGAATAAATTTTACATCTTCTCAGACAAAGAGCGAAAACA
>NW_026414347.1:1474-2087 GCF_001194135.2 Octopus bimaculoides | reverse complement strand
CACATACACACCACACACATACACACACACACACACATACACACATATCACACGTGCACATACATACACACACATACGTACACATACACACACACATACACAGTGAATACCGCCTGGTTGGAGGATAGATATTTTTAATGGTTATCAGTAGTCTAGTACCATAGGTTTCGTGTGAATATATTCCGACAAAACTATGGTACCAGACAACCAATTTCTTTTAAAAGTATGAGTAACTGTGTGCGTACACACATATGATAAATACATATATACATGCATGCATGCATACATTCATACAGAGATGGATGGATATGTATGTAGGTAGTTAGAAAGATAGCCAGACACACAGGCAAATAGATCGAGAGTTCATCATCATGGCACTCCGTCGGTTACAACGATGAGGGTTCCAATTGATCCGATCAACAGAACAACCTGCTCGTGAAATTAACGTGCAAGTGGCTGAGCACTCCACAGACACGTGTACCCTTAACGTAGTTCTCGGGGATACTCAGCGTGACACAGTGTGACAAGGCTGGCCCTTTGAATTACAGGTACAACAGAAACAGGAAGTAAGAGTGAGAGAAAGTTGTGGTGAAAGAGTACAGCAGGGTTCGCC
>NW_026414347.1:0-324 GCF_001194135.2 Octopus bimaculoides | reverse complement strand
GAGAGAGGGGGAGAGAGGGAGAGAGAGAGAGAAGATAAGTAGATTCATCGTCTTTCTCCATTTGTCCCCGTCTCTTCTTACTCTCTTCTTTCTCTATTCAATATTCTATTCTGCCCGCTTTTATGTCCTCCCTTTCTCTCCTTCCCTCTCTCCCTCTCTCCCTCTCCCTCCCCTCTTTCCCTTTCTCCACCATTCTCTCTTTCTCCTCTCTCTCCCTCTTTCTCTCTCTCTCCTCTCTCTCTCTCTCTCTTCCTGTATATCTGCCTTAAAGTCAGTAAGTGTATGAACCTCTCTTTTTCACTATCTGTCGATCGATCGATCTAC
>NW_026414346.1:0-216 GCF_001194135.2 Octopus bimaculoides | reverse complement strand
CCACAAACAATAAATCACACGATGAGGTGTTCAAAACAGGTATGCTCCGAACCCACGAGCCCTGTCTTTAGCACCGACTTACGGGTAGTCACTCAATCGCGCTCACGCAGGGTCTATCACCCCCAACATTCGTGCTACACGCGTCCATCGTTTTTTTAAATTCACATCTGACAAACACCTCTTTTCCAGCCCCACCTTCCTTTTCAAGTGAAAAGT
>NW_026414345.1:0-850 GCF_001194135.2 Octopus bimaculoides | reverse complement strand
AAACCCGTATGGAATCTTCTTCAGTTTCCACCAACCACTTCCTGATTTTTTCAAATTTCCACCAGAAAATGTAATTCCGATATATTTTGCATGCTGATAACGAAAATAGCATTCATTAATTTTTTTCTAGAGATTGATTACAAAGAACTTACAAGCACTTAAATTATGGAATTTGGGCCCATCGGAAGCCTCCGTTACCGACACATGTACACTGATTTCCATTGTTATGGAGACAAGACTCTTACTTGGCCTCTCGATCTATTAGAAATAGTAGCCTAATGTTCCTTAGACGACGCCATATGGTCTTAAAAAAAAGAAATTGAAACACTTGTATACATTTATATACACACATATATTATTATTGTATGTTGTGATGACAAGAGAGTATCTTGGACATAAAAGGGTTTCAACTGGAATGTGTTTGAGATATAATGAAGTGAATTTCCATGGTTGTGGATTGCATTTGATTGTGTCATCCGTTAAAATGTTTTTGTTGTTTTTTTAAATTGTAATTGATGTAAGATTGAATAATTAACGCTCACACTCATAACACAGACATTTGAACTAATTATTACAATCCAGTCATTCTTTCCAGACGGAGTTTCGGCTTTCTGAACCGATTGACCCTGAAATGACTTATATATTATTGAACTGTGATTATGTATATCAGAAGAAATATATATAAGTCGAAACAATTTGTTGGACCTTTACTGTTTTTATAATTATTATATAATATTATGTCATGCTACTTATTATATTCAAAGTATTTAGTGTAATATTGTAATATAACTAAATTATTGAATGTCAATAGAATATCTTTATATTTAATTTAACCTTATATATATATATA
>NW_026414344.1:0-369 GCF_001194135.2 Octopus bimaculoides | reverse complement strand
TTTTTTTTTTTTTTTTTCTTTTACAGATCTCAACAATTTGTTTTTACTTCGTGACACACACTCGTTTGGCTATCGTTTCTCTATTACAACACAATCTTCTGTGAGACTTGGCCAGTTTTCAAGAAACCCATTTTATTGTGTTTGTTATTGTCATAACGATACTACGTCATTACTTTCAGCTCACAAAACCAAATATCTGCCTTGAAGATTTAATCTAGATGACGAGGCGTATTTTGTTTTCATAAATGACCGTCAATCACAATCATGTCGTGTTTACACAGATTTTTGTTCTTTTAATCTGAGCTGATATGTTTTATGACCCAAACCCACGCTCAGATAAAGACGCAAACTTACACACACGCGCACACA
>NW_026414343.1:0-331 GCF_001194135.2 Octopus bimaculoides | reverse complement strand
CTTGAAATCAGCCTTCAGTACTGTCTCATGTCTTCCTGGGCCTCTGTCTTCCACAAATTCCATTCACTTTAATTGATCAGCACTTCTTTATGCAACTCTCCTCATCCAAACAATCACATAACCATACCAGCACAGTCTTCCCATTTGCACACTACATCTGATTCCTTTTATGACTAGTTTTTCTCTCAATACATTAGCACTTTGTCGAACATACACATTGCCATTGCACATTCAACAGACATGCAATGATGCATGGGTGTGTTGTTAAGAAGCTTGCTCTACAACCACAATGTTTCAGGTTCCATCCCACTGTGTTGTACCGAGGCATGTG
>NW_026414342.1:0-1012 GCF_001194135.2 Octopus bimaculoides | reverse complement strand
GATTCACATATACATACATATATACATATATATAAAAATATAAAATATAAGATATATACACTCATATGTATACTCTAGTTTATACACACAAAAAATATGCTAGACCACTGGTTCAAATTGATTAATATCAATTTCTACCCTCATAAATAAATTTATATATATATATATATATACCAGAGTAAGCACATGCATGTGAAACAAGGTGGAAAAAATAGTACTCAAATACCGGAGTTGATTGAGAATGAAATAAATATAAGATTATTTGTATAAATATACAATTATGTTGATAGATACACATTTGAAATTGGTTTTGTTTCATTGGTCCTTTCAACTAATGGCCTTTTCAATAACCAGTTATATGAAATGAAAATTAGAATTTAAAATCATATCGAAGAAAACCTTAAATCAAAAATTAGCTTTAGTAGAAGGAAAAAACCTGTATACCCAGGGTAAATTAATTAATGGTAAAATTTAAATTAATTAAAAAGATATGTCCATTTAAAATAAAAACATTTACAAAGAACACCTTAAAAATACATATACATTTAGTTATACATACACATACCAAAAAACCTCTACATATATACACTAAACATGCAAACGTTGGTACATGCTTACATATACAGACAAATACATATGAATATATATACGAATAGGTATCTACATACATATATATACATATGTAACGTGTCTCTGCGATCGATTCCTTCACTTGCTCCTAAAATCTTTGCCGCATTAATACGACCATAAAAGAATGACCAGATAAGTCTTCCTTTGTCTTTTAGCCAGGCTTCCCACTTACTACTTATTTTTGCCTTTGATCTTCATACCTTACACTCTGCTTATTTCCATGTTTTCAGTTGTATTTCCTCGCACAGTCACTTAAAGCTTTAACTTTGTCTTAGAATTAGCTGGCCGAATTTCTACCATTCTGTATTTACTGTGTACAAACGATAGAAATTCCTAAACACCTCGTGCTTTGAATAACCCTCTCTCTTTTAATCTTTCTCTT
>NW_026414341.1:0-221 GCF_001194135.2 Octopus bimaculoides | reverse complement strand
TTATTCTATCGGTGCCGTTTGCCAACCGCTAGGTTATGGGGACGTAAACACACGAACACCGGCTGTCAAGCGATGCTGGTAGAAGACAAACAGGCACAAAGACACACACACATAGATATTAACATATATTTATACGACAAGCTTCTCACAGTTTCTGTCTACCACATCCACCCACAAGGTTTTGATCATTATATTGGGTTGTCCGGAAAGTTCGTGCCGAT
>NW_026414340.1:0-402 GCF_001194135.2 Octopus bimaculoides | reverse complement strand
ATATATATATATATATATATATATATATATATAAAATAAATATCAGAACAGAGATTTACTTATCCAGGCTTTATTATACAGTTAATCACATCATTCATTGTCAGTACCCACACGTGTTTCTACTGCAATGCTTGGATATGTAAATCTCTATTCTCCTGATATTAATTTATTATTTCTTTTCTATCGTCACTATGCAGTCTTTATAAAGACATTTGGATTTACCAAAGTGAGGATTTACTGAATATTGTAAATTCAACTAACTGGAGTTCATCTGCATTCACTGAAGTTAGCCAGCATTGTTAACTGATAGTTTTATACAACTTACTATTATGGTCTTAAGTCCATAATAGTGTGCTGTATAAAATTGTAAAATAAGAGGAAATAAATTTTGAGGATGAACAA
>NW_026414339.1:0-262 GCF_001194135.2 Octopus bimaculoides | reverse complement strand
CGGTGGTCGTTGGGCTGACGGTGGCGGTGTGGGTCCCATTGTTAATGGTGTCGCTATTTTTATTTTTACAAATCATTGTTATTGTTGTCGTTGTTGTTGTTATAATTATTGCCATTGTTCTTTTGTAATTATAATTCGTTTCCACTCACTCCCCCTCCCTCAACCTACCCTCCTTTCCTCCCTCCCGCTCTCTTTCACTCACTCTCTCCTCCTCACAAACCTTTCCCTTTTTGCCGCCATACTGTTTTTATTTTTGTTTTTT
>NW_026414338.1:0-618 GCF_001194135.2 Octopus bimaculoides | reverse complement strand
GTGGCCTGTTCTGCCTGTATTATTATTTTTAAGGCCTGTCCATACCACAGTCGTGGCTCAATCACGGTTGCATCCAAGACAGTTATCCTGTCCTCTAAACCCATTGTCACCGCCGCGACGAGCCACTAGGAAGTGAATTGTGATTTTGGATGTTCTCCTACCCACATACAGTGGTAGGAGAACCACATTCTCGGTCCTCAGAGACTCCACAGAATGGAGTCGGGCAGCTTCTTCTGACTCCATTCTTACCTCAATTGTCGCATATCGTTTGCCTCTGGCAATGTAGGTAATTTTTGGCCAAATTGGCTTTAGGCACTTTTCAATTTCCGGTTCCGTGATATAGTCTAATTTTTTTTCTCTGATGTTATAGGCTTTGAAGATGATTGTCTCTTTTTCAATTTTCTCCAGAAAACTTTGGAGAGGGGTTGCAATAATGCCGTGCCACTCCCTTTTCATCATCTGTTTGTGCTTTTCCGTGTTGTTCAAGTTGACTTTTTTTTAGCTTGGCACCAGCCACCGCTGCGAAGTCTAGCTTTTTCTTTGCCATTTTCTCCTCGATTTCCGTGGTTTCAGACTTTTTACATCAATATTTTTCTTCGTAGTTGCTGGTTGTTGTTT
>NW_026414337.1:0-296 GCF_001194135.2 Octopus bimaculoides | reverse complement strand
ACTGGCAGGGTTTAAAACACAAATGACAGATATTATTCAAGTTTCTTCTCTATCTTTGCCCTTTGGAATCTGATTCCGAAGGAATGTTTTTCTGAACTAGCATATGTCTTTTAAACCCAGATATTGTCTTACAAGTTTTGTGACATATGACACAAAATCATAAGAGGTGGTTGGTGTCCAAGAAAATTACCTATCTGGGCATTTCGATTTTCATGTGACTTCATATGATTCACGTATCCTACTTCAGACAACAGAACACGATCACATATAATACATATCCAATGTTCACTGTTGAT
>NW_026414336.1:0-328 GCF_001194135.2 Octopus bimaculoides | reverse complement strand
TAATTTTAAAATTGTACTTGTAGCTCATGGAATCAATACTGAATCAAAGTAAATATTACAAATTCGAAATGTAGAAAGAAATACTAACTTATTCCATGGACAGAGATGCAGCAAATGTTTATAAACAGACAAATGAATATAATACAAGTGCCATGTTTTTCAGCAAAATTCTTCAACGTTGTAGGAACAACGAACAGATCAATGTAAGAAATGAAAAATCAAAGCAAAAATTCCAATAAGAAAAGGGAAATAAACAGATTTTAAAAATAATTACTGATACTAATATACAATTAAAAACTATATATTTAACAACCATCAAAAGCATTAT
>NW_026414335.1:0-225 GCF_001194135.2 Octopus bimaculoides | reverse complement strand
TCTTTCAAACACAATCTGTCTCTCTCTTTCTCGCACACTCTCTCTCTCTCATTCCCTCTCTCTTTCTCTCTCTTCAACTCTGTATCTCTATCTGTCTCTCTCTCTCTCTTTTTGTATCTCACATTTTTCTCTCTTCTTCTGTCTGTCTGTCTGTCTGTCTGTCTGTCTGTCTCTGTTACTCTCTCATTTTCTCTCTATCACTGTCTCTATCTCTCTTTCTCTTTC
>NW_026414334.1:0-244 GCF_001194135.2 Octopus bimaculoides | reverse complement strand
CTTGTCTCTTGAGAGCATAGACCACATCCATAGCGGTGACAGTCTTCCTCTTGGCATGCTCGGTGTAAGTGACAGCATCACGAATGACGTTCTCCAAGAACACCTTCAACACACCACGGGTCTCTTCGTAGATCAAACCAGAGATACGTTTCACACCACCTCGACGAGCCAGACGACGGATAGCGGGTTTGGTAATACCCTGGATGTTATCTCTCAACACCTTCCTGTGACGCTTGGCGCCTCC
>NW_026414332.1:117-346 GCF_001194135.2 Octopus bimaculoides | reverse complement strand
ATAATAATAATAATAATAATAATAATAATAATAAGAGGCAAAGGGCTAATTAATAACATTAGCTATAGCATTTGACTGGTACTTTATTTTATCAACCTCAGAAGGATGAAGAATAAATTTGGTCTCAGCAGGATTTGATCTTGAAATGTAAAGAGCAAAGCAATTTTTCTGATGGCCTAATGATTCTGTCAATCCATCTCTTTAAATTTTGACAATAATGATGATGATG
>NW_026414332.1:0-107 GCF_001194135.2 Octopus bimaculoides | reverse complement strand
TGATTCTGTCAATCCATCTCTTTAAATTTTGACAATAATGATGATGATGATGATGATGAGGAGGAGGAGGAGGAGGATGACGACGACAACGATGATGACAATGATGG
>NW_026414331.1:0-357 GCF_001194135.2 Octopus bimaculoides | reverse complement strand
ATATATATATAGTGGGTGTAAATCAATGAGTGTGTATTTATATATACCGGTGTTTGTATTACGTGAGTTGACACGGCAGTGTTTATGATTCATATACAAGTACATATATACACTTTCACGAATCGATGTATGCGTATTTAAGATTTAGAGAGTGAACAAGAATGAGGAGAATGTATATTTGGAACATGTTACAGCGTTATTTATTCATAAAAATATTTCTGACAACACAAAGACATATATATATATATATATATATACACACACACACACATATATATATATATATACACACATATATACGTATACATATCTATCTATATATATAAATTGTAAATCCAAAAAATAACAACAAAACTA
>NW_026414330.1:36940-39929 GCF_001194135.2 Octopus bimaculoides | reverse complement strand
TCATCCATATAAAATAGATGGCTTATTTTCTTGTCAATTTTGTAGCCATAACTTGTTCTATTCTGTTCACTTGAGAGTGGTATTAGTGCTATGCAGAAAATTAGTGGTGAAAGCGAGTCACCCTGGAAAATGCCACAGTTTATTCTAATATTGTTTGAGTGCAATACTCCATTAGAATGATATAATTGCAGCTTCGTGTTCCATAGTGACATATTATTATTATTATTATTATTATTATTATTATTATTATTATTATATTGAGAAAAAGGAGGCAGTCAGAATTTTGGATAATTCTTCATTAGCGATTTCGTTCTTTTATCGAACTTGGCATGAGAAAATCAAAATGAAAACAGAACGCTTCATTGTTCATTTATATGAACCAGATTCTTTCTTGCTTTGCTTAAAATAGGAAAAATGTTTTTGTAACTTTGGTAACAGAGGAAAACACATTTAGATTCGATAATAAAACATATCACCGCTATGGGGACGCAGCTTTCACCCTCATATGCCAGCCTAGTCATCAGATACTTGGAAGTAAAGCTTTATGGGGCGGTAGAGAGACCTTTTAATCATCATAGCAAGAAATAGGTCATTAAAAGTTGAAACGCTTCCTCGATGACTGCTTGATCTTTTGGGACAAATCAAATGAGGCCTTACAAATATTGAATAATATATTCAACACACTTCATCCATCCATCCATCAAATTCACGACAGAATCCAGTTGCAATGAAACACTATTCTTGGATATTCACATAAAAATAGACAACTCCACAGTCACAACTAACATATTTTAGAAACAAACGGATACGCACCAATATTTGAATTTCTACTCTTGCCATCCCTCACACATCAAAAGAAATATCCCATACAGCAAGGCGTATCTGTACTATAGGGATTGACCCCAAAATACGTCAAATTCGATTCAACTAACTCTAAGGCTTCCTAAGAAAATAGAAATATCCCTTAGAATTTAATAAACGATGGAATTAAAATACAGTGAAGCTGAGAATCACACACCCCTTATTTTTCCAGCATCTTTCGGAGTATTCGAGTGATTCAAAGCAGTGCTGTTTGCTGCAAATGCTCTAACCTTATAGCAGCTCCTATTTGTTACATGTACCTCTCAAGGTTTTTACTCACTGTTCCCAGGGCTATGAAAATCATTGGTACTACTAACACCTTTTTTATCGACCACAACTCCTGAACCTCTCAAGCTAACCTGTCATATCTATCGATTTTTCTTTCTTCTTTATCGCATATCTTGTTGTTAGTTGGGCATGCTATATTCATATTCGTTTGCTTCCTTTCTCGATTAAGATTGTGTCTGATTCCCTATTCTCTATCTCATGGTCGCACTGAATCATAAAATCCCATGGGATCTTTGCATTATCATTTTCGATGTTGCCTTCGGGTTTATGTTCGTACCAATCTTTTGCTCTGTAAAGTCCATACTTGTTGCAAAGTGTCCAATAGACAATCCTTGCTGTATTGTCATAACGTCTTTTATATTCTTTCTGCTCTAGTGGTGTACATTGACTGGTAATATGCCATACGGCTTCACCAGTTTGTCCACAAATTCAGTGCTTTCACTTTCTGATGTGTTATCTATTCTGTATTTCATGTAATTCGTTCTTAATGCTTGCTCTTGGGCAGTACACATCAGAGCCTATGTTTCCGATGTTAAATCAATGTTAGTCATCCATAGCCATCTTTTTTCTCTGTATGATAAGATATCTTCAGTATCCCTATGAAATTATCCAGGCATTCTTTTCTTTATCTACCTATTTTCAGTTTCATTCGTTCTCAAGTGCTTGAACAGAACTTTATCGTTGCAATCTTCCATCCAACACAAGTCTGACTTTCTTACTTCCAATAATAGTGGTTGGGTGGCTTTTTTTACATACCATGCTATGTTGTTTTCTTCTGCCGCAATGCTGTGTTCGCATCCAATAAGTCCTTTTCTCCTTCTTTTTCTTGGCACATACAGTCTGTCTGTTTCACTTTTCGGGTGGAGTATCCCATATCTAGTCAGCAACTTCCTTGTCTTTCTATCTAAGCTTTTTAGTTTGTCTACTTTCCATGCTATTACCCCTGCTCCATATCTAAGTAGTGAACCCGCCAGGTCTTGATAGCTTCAATCGTATTTCCTCCGTTTAATTCCGACTTATCCATTTCTAATATCCTCAATTACTTACAGCGCGTTTCTTCTATCTGCTTCGTAACCTACCCACGACGGTATGGCTAGCCCGTCCATACATTTGATTTTGCCTCTCTTCAAGAATAACACACCACACTTTTTCAGTTCGAACTCCATTCTGATATCAGCACTGATGTGAACATCAGTGTATATATATATACACATACATATAATTATTTCTTCTATCAGTAATTAAAAATAGAACAAATTAAATTGGCTCAAGGCCAAGGTCAGCGCTTTCATTGATCGCTAGTAGTTGTAGACACAGGAGCGCTCGTACCTGATCTCGCCACCTGCCGACTCCAGACGAATTTATTTATCAAGCTGTTCCCTTGCCCCTGCTATCTCCTTAAACTCTCACATATTCATGATTATCTCAAGTACAAGACACAAGTTGAAACTAACGACATTTAATAATAAATGGAAATAATAATGATGGTAAGCCAGAACTCCTGTCGGATCGGAGGAAATATTAAGAATGAGGAATGTTAGAAAAATGACAATAATAACATCAGCGACAATAATAATAACGAAAGGAAGCGGTTTGATTTTTCCTTTGCTCTCATTCGTGATACATCAAGTGGTGATGTCACAATAAAAACACTAGTAATTGCGCAACCTGATAATAGCTACCGCATATGAGTGACAATGAAAAAACAAAATACGGTGAATAACGGTGGTAATAAAACTGAAGCTCTGGATGGTATCAGTTTTGCACCCGGCAGGCATAGAGATACTGGTCCGCACACACACACACACACACACACACACACACACACACACACACACAC
>NW_026414330.1:36032-36745 GCF_001194135.2 Octopus bimaculoides | reverse complement strand
CTTCGAGCCTAGTGAGTACTTAGATGGGGGACCGCTTGGGAAACCTAGGTGCTGTAAGCGTCTCACACATTTGTGAAGACACATGGCTCAGTGGTTAGAGCGTCGAACTTACGACCGCGAGGTTGTGAGTTCGAATCCTGGACTGGGCTGCGTGTTGTGTTCTTGAGCAAGACACTATTTCACGTTGCTCCAGTTCCCTCAGCTGTAGAAATGAGTTGCGACGTCACAGGTGCCTTTGCCTTTCCCTTGGATGACATCGGTGGCGTGGAGAGGGGAGAATGGTATGCATAGGCGACTGCTGGTCTTCCACAAACAACGTTGCCCGGACTTGTGCCTCAGAGGGTAACTTTCTAGGTGCAATACCATGGCCATTCACGACCGAAGGGTATCTTCGACTACTACTACTACTACATATATGTGTATGTGAGTGTATGTGCGTATGCATATTTTTTTTGGCTATAGTTTCAGCTCAGAGCTGCGGTCATGCTGATGCACCGCCGTATATGTGTGTATATATATATATGCATACATATGCATATATATTTCTGTATGTGCGTGAGAGAGAGAAAGAGGGGGAGACAATATTACTTTATATGCGCATATAAGTAATGCTTTTACATGTATCTATATATGTATGTGCGAGTGTATGAGTGTATATATATGTGCATATATATATATATATATATATATATATATATATATATATATATATA
>NW_026414330.1:33414-33699 GCF_001194135.2 Octopus bimaculoides | reverse complement strand
ATATATACATATGTATCGACACATGCACGGGTATACTCATACATACACACACATAGATATACACATACACTTGTATACACTCATAATACTTACAT
The DNA here is from genome assembly GCF_001194135.2 of Octopus bimaculoides. Taxonomy (NCBI): domain Eukaryota; kingdom Metazoa; phylum Mollusca; class Cephalopoda; order Octopoda; family Octopodidae; genus Octopus; species Octopus bimaculoides. The sequence continues at coordinate 33,604 of NW_026414330.1, read as the reverse complement.
ACACATGCACATGTACATATACACACACACACACATATATATCCACACACACATGTACACACACATGTATGCACGCATATGCATGCGCATGTATCGCATCAGTATATTTACATATAGTGTACAAGGGATCTCACACATTTTCCAATACACACACACACACACACACACACACACACACACACATATATAT
>NW_026414330.1:25504-30504 GCF_001194135.2 Octopus bimaculoides | reverse complement strand
AATAACACTGTTTTCTGGAGCTGCACTAAACTAGGTTTAATGCTTATTTCCTTATTCCATTTGTTCAAATCTTTAGGAATAGTTCCTAGTGCACCTATAGTCACTGGAATACATTTTACCGCTCTTTGCCCTCTGTAATTCAATGTCTAAGTCCTGGTACTTTGTTACTGTCTCTTTACCTGTCATATTGACTTTCTCATCATTTGAGATTGTAAAGTCAATTACCTACTGCTGTCTATTCTCTTTGTCTGCTAATACTAAATCAGGCTTTCTAGTTTCTATTACTCTGTCAGTATGAATGTTAAAATCCCACATCTTATATTTCTTACTTTCGAGCACTTGACTAGGTTCATGTTCATACCATTTATCAGTATGGCCAAGTTCTAGCTCTGTACATAACTCTCACTGGATTATTTTCCCTGGGTTGTCTGTCATGTCTTCTTGTATTCTTTCTTTGTCAGCATGCTACATCCACTTATGATATGAGGAATAATATCTTCTTTTGATTTATATAATCTATATTTGGTATTTATCGGTTTGTTTATTTTAGCTTTTATTCAATTAATCCTCAGTGCTTCATCCCTTGCTGCTACTTACAAACTTTCTGTCTCTATTTTCAGCGTTCATTTTTGCAAACATAACCCTGTCTCACTCCTACTATTTCCTGCAACTATTTTTGGGAATCTACCATGCAAAGATTTTTCTTGGTAATCAAATAACCTTTGTTTTTTCTGGTTTTTAATTTCATTTGGCTATTTGTTTCACTATCTTCTACTGTTACTCTAACAACTCCTAATAAATTTTCTCCACTATTACCTACATACGAAGTTATATCTACGCTAGCTAACTTCCCGTAACATTCTACTGATATTAACCCTCTTCCACTTTCATTTCTAAATAAATATAATCTTGCTATTCCTGCTCTGGAGCAAAGTCTTCCATTCATATTGAATTCCTTCCTAGTTCTTCTGTCTAGATTTGCTAATTCAGATTTTGTCTAATCTACAAAAGCTGCTGAATATTGAAGTAACGATACTGATCAAATATTTACAGCCTTCACTAGATTTAGAAATTTTAGCTTTTACTTCATTAGCTTCCTCACCCTTCTGATGTACTGCTTGTCGATTTTGTTTTCATTTATATAGTTAGTACACAGTTACATTCTAATCCTCCTAGATACTTATAATTCTCTCCTTCTTTCAGTGATTTTAATATCTTGCCATCTGGTAGTTGGATGCCTTTACTACAGGCCACTTGTCCCTTTTCCATTACTTATGTTGCGCACTTATCTATGCCAATTTCCATAAATATATCGTTGTTGAAGAGTCTTACAGTTCGTGTCAAGGAACTAAAAGGCTTCAAATCATCCATGTAGAGTAAATGATCAATGTTTCCTTCACTATCTCTAAACTGATACCCTGCCTTTGACTTTCTTAATACTAAACTGAGGGCGGTCACACATAACAAAAATAGTGAAGGTGATAACGAGTCTCCCTGGAATATTCTTCGATTTCGTTAAAGTTGTGTAACCTGTGTAGATATATACTTTCCAATTCCTTTTCTTTCTGCTATAGCTAATTATCTCTCTTTTGTTGCCCGCAATACTGAATATACTCAAACATTCACTTTTCCATGAGTGCTGAATCATGCTATGTGATTTCTTATAATCTACCCATCTTATTCTTGAAGTTTACATTCTCAATTTCACTTCTTTTAGAACTGCTTTGTCTATGTATAATAGATCTTTCGTGCTTCTAGCCTTCTTTCTGCAGCATTTCAGTTCTTCTGGTAGCAAATTCTGGTTGTCAAAGTGGTTGTAAATGCCTTCACTACCGAGTGCAGCTCTGTCTGCCTTGGGTATGTGCTGTGGTTTTCTGTGGTGCTCTTATGGTTACTGTATTGAAAATGTTTTACATAGGATGTGTGCAGTGGTGCCTAGTAGTGCAATTTTCTTTATGTTATATATATTTGTAAGTCCTGGTGTTTTTGTTATGTATTTGTCTGAATATTTTTTATCATATCTAATGCGCCTACTATGATAGGAATTGTTTCTGTTTTTAGACTTACATTCGAGGTACCTCTATTTCCAATATATTCCTTCTTAGCCAGGACTGGGCAGCCAGAGACAAAATGATTTATTTTTTCTTGTCCATCTCCACATAGTCTGCGGTTACTTGTTATGTTTCTTTTCATTATATGTTTTTGGTAATTTCTGGTGGGGGAGGCTTTGGTCTTGTGCTGCAATTAAAAATCCTTCAGTCTCTGCTTTGAGTCCTGAGCTTCTCAACCATTGCTGGGATTTTACTTTGTCTGTTTCTTTTGCGTTTAGTTTAGCCCAGTATTTGCCATGTAGGGGCTTTTCTTGCCATCGTTTTATCATGATCGATCCGTTGCTGTTGTAGTTTTAGTTTGCATTTCATTTGTTTTACAGCTTTTGTTGTTTCTTCCTTTTCTTCATAGTCGTTAGGTAGTATGATTTCTTGTTTGTATTTGTCAGCTTCCTTAAAGACTGAAAACAGTTTTTTGTTTTGTTGGTTTAAACAATTTTTTTTGTCTATCTGTATTAGTTTTCCTTGCTTCTGAAGTAGGTATTTTTGCAGTCCTATGGTGCTTAGTTGCTAATAATTGTTTAGTTGAATAAGACATCTACCACCTTCTATACGTTCTATATATAACCTTTCTATGTCAGATTTTGGGAGGTGCATCCTAAATCCTGCCATTATTTTTCTTGTTTTCCTGTCTATTTTGGATTAGTTCATTTAGTGTCTAGTTAAGGATATTGTAGCTGTAACTGGGACGGCTAAAGTGTTGACACCTATTATCTTGTTTATTTTTGCATTGAGCTCTGTTTTCAATATCAATCTAACTCGTCTATAGTATTCTTTTTTTATGTTCTTTATCATTTGTGTGTGTGTTGTATCGTATTTAGTTCATTGATTCCTAAATATTTGTATGTCTGGCTTTGGTCTAACTCTCTTATTTTATTTGCTTTATCTAGTGTGATGTTGCTACCCTTAACTAGTTTTCCCCTTTTCAAGGTTGCTTTGGCACATTTTTCTAAGCCAAATTTCATATTCATTTCTTTGGTAAATCCATGTACTGTCTGTAGTAATGTTTCCAGCTGTTTATCGTTTGTAGTACACAGTTTTAGGTCATCCATATATGAGATTGCTGATTGTTTTGCCGTAACAGTTGTATCTGCATCCAGTTCTGTTTAGCATGTCACATAAAGGTGTCAGTGCCAAGCAAAAAAGGAGTTGAGAGAGCATGTCTCCCTGGTTAATGCCAAGTTCACTTGAGAATTTGCAAGCTTCCTTGACAATAGAATGTGATTTTTTGCAGCTTTCGTGTTTGCATACAAGGTGCAGCATGCAGTCCTTTGTGTTAGATAAGTACCTGTTCATTGCTATTGTGGAGGTCTTATAGCGCAATTCTACCTGAATCATTCGTCTTTCCCATTACTTCTAGATAAATACAGACGATCAATGTCTGCTTTTGGGTGGCGCATGTCCTTAGATCTTAATAGTTTTCTTGTCTTCCTGTACAGGCGTTGGAGCTCTGTAAGATTCCAGTAAATTATATTAAAACTGTATTGGACTAATGGAAGTGCCAGGGTGTCACTAGCTTCGATGCGATTTTTAGTGTTGTGTTCAGTTTTTTGTATGAGTCTTATTTTACTGTAATTCTCCTTTCTTATTTTTACCTTCACAGTAGCATGTTGTATAACATCTCCTTTGTTTATTATTATTATTATTATTATTATTATTATTATTATTATTATTATTATTGTTGTTGTTGTTGTTGTTGTTGTTGTTGTTGTTGTTGCTGTTGTTGTTGTTGTTGTTGTTGTTGTTGTTGTTGTTATAGACGTCACACCGTATACTATATCGTGAGGTTGTTGATTGAAGATACTGTACTGTTTGTCAAGTCACAAGGACTTCAGACAGACAGTACTTTACGCAATATGCGTGCAGATCGAAGTAATGCTGACTTTTGCAATACGTCTAGATCGTAGGGTACTTATAAAGTTTTCAGATGTTTTAAGACTGGGTGGTATTGAACCCAATTCTCCGATGACAGTAGGGACAACCTTTATGTTTGACTCGCGCAGCTGCCACATCGTAGCGATCTCAATTCTCAAGTCTCCGTATTTATCAACCTTTTCTATTTCTTTCATGATGATATGTTGATCTCCTAACACTGCCACGTCGATTATAAGGCATTCTGGTTTGTCCCTCCTAAAGGTTACTATTTCCGGCCTTCGGTGCTCTGACAACTTGTCTGTCTGGAAATCAAAGTCCCAGAGGATGTTTGCCTTCCCCTTTTCGTTCATTACCTTTTCCGGTGTATGTTGGTACCTAGCTCCCGTAATCTCATAGCCATACTTACGGCAGAGTAGCCAATGGAGGTTTGGGGTTACCTTGTCGTGTCTTCGCTTGTATTCTTTCAGCGCAAAACTTTCACACGCACTAACAATGTCAGTCACGCTATCTACCCTTTTCCCACACATTCTGCAGAAGTCAGGTGCATTTGTGTGTACTGTGCGGGACAAAAGAGTTTGCAGACCTATTTTCTCTCAATTTCTTTATTAATTTTGCTTTATTTTTTAGTTTCACCTCTTCCATCATTTGCTGGTTGCCATTCTGTTTTTGTTTCATTACTACATTTTAGGAAAAAACCCAGAATTTAATAATTGTTAAACATTTTCCTCTTTTCAGGTGAGTCAAAAGTTTATGCAGGTAACATAAATTTATTAATAATGGCTAAAGGAAAGATGTTGACAGATAGCGAGAAGGGTGAAATTGTTAAATTACTTGCTGCAAAGAAGTCTACATTAGAAATTTTAAAAATTTTGAAACGAGATCATCGAACTGTGAAACGTTTCGTCATTGACGGCAAAGATGGAAGAAAAAAGCACAAAAGTGGCAGACGAAAAATGACTCCACCACGAGAGTTTAGAAGAATCAAGAGGAGTGTGCTAGCAAACCCACACAGCACAA
>NW_026414330.1:23615-24908 GCF_001194135.2 Octopus bimaculoides | reverse complement strand
CTCAGAGCCCGGATTTGAATCCGATAGAGAACCTCTGGTCGATTCTGAAGAGGAAGGTTTACGAAAACGGGCATCAATTCAACAGTAAAAAAGACATTTGGGAGAGGATCAAGGAGGTATCTTCTGAAATCACACCTCAACAAGTGCATAAATTAACATTCTCTGTTGATAGGAGGCTGATGGATTTGATTAAGAATGGAGGAAAACGTATAAAGGGTTAAATTGTTTTATAAATTTGTATTGTTTTGTTAATTGTTATTTGAGCAATAACTGTTGTTTTCTTGTAATATGTTATCAATATATGGTACTATTATCATAATGACACAATGTTTCAAATTGTATTATGTTTAAAAATATTATTTATTTCGAATAAATGAGTCTTGCAAACTCTTTTGGCCCATATTTCTTCCTGAAATTTTTAAAAAATCCATATTTTCCCCCCAGAATATGATTATTTGGTTTCCGTCTCTAGGAATTTACTTTATATATTTGCATATCGAACAATGAGTAACATAGTTATTATATTGGAAAATATTGAAGCATAAATTTATCAATATATACAATTTGCAGACACTTTTGACCCCCACAGTATATTATTATTATTATTATTATTATTATTGTTATTATTATTATTATTATTATTATTATTATTATTATTATTATTATTAAGGCAGCGAACCGGAAGAATTGTTAGCACGCTGGTTAGCGGCATTTCGTCCATCTTTACGTTCTGAGTTCAAATTCCACCGAGGTCGGCTTTGCCTTTCATCCCTTCGGGGTCAATAAATTAAGTACCAGTTGATGTAATAGATTAGTCCCCTCCCGCTATAATTTCAAGCACAGTACCTTTAGTAGAAAGGATTATTATTATCAATTTATTTGTCAGATTTCTTTCGTCATACATTCTATAAACTCTCCAACGACTCCCTGCTCCACATGTTTCCTCTTGTCCTGCCTATTCCATATTGAGCTTTATATTAAATGTCTACTTATCTACTGTTTGTCAAGAGGATTGTTTGTCAAATAATCTATGCTCGAAACAATTGTACATATATCACTGGTTAAAACGGAAGTTCTCAAGGAGCAGCTACATATTTTAGTAATTGTTTCCAAGTGCTATGATACTTGTGAGGCTTATTTTCAACGATGCAAATTTCTCGTTTTGACAAATGCAAGTTGATGGTTGCAAGAAAAATTTGGACAAAGAGAAGTAGGTGAATTGGGTAGCACTAATCGGAGGGTGAACTCTATGTGTGAGGAGAGAAGACAAACTATATATATATATATATATAT
>NW_026414330.1:18853-19634 GCF_001194135.2 Octopus bimaculoides | reverse complement strand
GCATCTAACTAGGAGGACTGCTTCAGCGACCAGAAAAGCCGACCATCCCAGTGGACGCCACCTCGTCGTCTAAACCTCTCCCCAGCCGAACTCTCGGCCCTTCTATCTCTTCGAAGCCGCAATGACATCATTATTAAACCGGCCGACAAGAGTTGAGCCGTAGTGGTGTGGTGCGCGGACCTCTACAAGGCCGAAGCTCTTCGCCAACTTCAAGACACCTCCTTCTACTGCCCTCTGCCCTCTGACCCCACGCCCAGCTACCAACGGACTGCGTCCTCCGTAGTCCATGACCTCAACTCCTCTTCCCGTCTCTCTCACCGCCTCAAAATTCATCGTCCGCACCCTCCCACCAACACCATTTACTTCCTCCCTCAAATCCACAAACCTAACTACCCTGGCCGCACCATTGTCTCCGCCAGTAACTGCCCCACCAAACTCATCTCTGGATATCTTGACAGTGTCCTTGCCCCCCTGGTGGCTTCCCTTAACTCTCACATCCATGACACCAACCACGCACTTCGTTTGTTCAACTCTTTCTCCTTCCCTCCTGGCCCCTCTAAACTTCTCTTCACTCTCGACATCCAGAGCTTTTACACGGCACGGTGATCTCTCACCACGCGGGGCTGCGTGCACTCCAATATTTCCTTGACATTCGACCCAACCCCCAACCTGACACCTCCACACTCGTTCGTCTGGCCGAACTTGTCCTCTCACTCAACTGCTTCTCGTTCGCGGATGAATTCTACCAGCATTTCTTGGGAGTGGCCATGGGAACGAGAAT
>NW_026414330.1:17325-18065 GCF_001194135.2 Octopus bimaculoides | reverse complement strand
ACCACCCACCACCGTACCTCTCCAACGCACCATTCTCCGAGCTTTCCGGCGACTCCAGTCCGACCCCTCCACTTCGTACATCTTCCCTAATCGACCCTCTCCTCCTTCAAACGAGCCCACAACCTACGAGCCCACAACCTACGAGACCTCTTGATCCACAGCTTCTTCCCCAACCCAACCTCCCTAACCCGGCTTATTCCCCTGCTCCACCCCATGCTGCCGCACTTGCTCTTACCTCTCCAACACCACCCTCCTCACTGTCACCTATCATCGACCCTATCACAACACCGACTCCTTCACCTGCACTTCTACCAAAATCATCTACTGCATCTCCTGCTCTCTCTGCCCTTCTCTATGCATCGGATAAACGGGACGCCGCTTGGAACATCTTCGAGACATCCGACTCGGCAATAACACCCTGGTCTTGCGCCATTTTTACTCTACCGGTCATTCTTTGCAACACTTGTCCGTGTTCAGATTGTTCTTTCCCAGGGGGCATGCGGACTCCCGTTTGCGCCGTGAACAGGGATTAATCTTCTCTCTTCGCTCCTTTGTGCCCCATGAACTCAACTCTCCTCCCCTCTTCATCTAAATTCCTCCCCTTGCCTCTCTCCCCTCACACCTACTTCCACTTACTCACCTCTCCTCTTTTGCTCTGACTCCTACTTCACTCCTACTTCTCTTCACTCCTACTTCTCTTCACTCCTACTTCTCTTCACTCCTACTTCTCTTCACTCCTA